>NW_022261980.1:19536420-19543920 GCF_002021735.2 Oncorhynchus kisutch
GGGGGTCAGGGGGGGTTAGGGGTCAGGGGTGGTTGGGGTCAGGGGTGGCTAGGGTCAGTTGGGGTCAAGGGTCGTTAGTTTCAGGGGTGGGGTCGTTCAGGTTTCAAGGGTGGGGTCGTTAGTTGGGGGTCAGGGGTGGTTGGGGTCAGGGTTAGCTACCTGCGGTGTACCCCAGCCAGAGCGGTCTCTCTGAGAGGGAACAGTTTGGGGTAGATGATGGTAAACATGGGCTGACTGCAGCGGGTGACAATGTCCCAGGGGGCATTGGAGCAGGTCCAGAAGGCTTCTGGGTAACAGGAAGGGCGGCAGCAGACTCCGCTCTGAGAGACAGACAGGGAGAGAGAGAGAGGAGGAATATATTGACAGATTTTCCTCTATTTCTCCATTAAGGTTCCCTTTAACCACCTGGGACAGAGGGAGATTTAATGTCACATCATTATGACCAGGGGTCCTACCATTCCCTTTAACCACCTGGGACAGAGGGAGATTTAATGTCACATCATTATGACCAGGGGTCCTACCATTCCCTTTAACCACCTGGGACAGAGGGAGATTTAATGTCACATCATTATGACCAGGGGTCCTACCATTCCCTTTAACCACCTGGGACAGAGGGAGATTTAATGTCACATCATTATGACCAGGGGTCCCACCATTCCCTTTAACCACCTGGGACAGAGGGAGATTTAATGTCACATCATTATGACCAGGGGTCCTACCATTCTCTTTAACCACCTGGGACAGAGGGAGATTTAATGTCACATCATTATGACCAGGGGTCCCACCATTCTCTTTAACCACCTGGGACAGAGGGAGATTTAATGTCACATCATTATGACCAGGGGTCCTACCATTCCCTTTAACCACCTGGGACAGAGGGAGATTTAATGTCACATCATTATGACCAGGGGTCCTACCATTCCCTTTAACCACCTGGGACAGAGGGAGATTTAATGTCACATCATTATGACCAGGGGTCCCACCATTCCCTTTAACCACCTGGGACAGAGGGAGATTTAATGTCATATCATTATGACCAGGGGTCCCACCATTCTCTTTAACCACCTGGGATAGAGGGAGATTTAATGTCACATCATTATGACCAGGGGTCCCACCATTCTCTTTAACCACCTGGGACAGAGGGAGATTTAATGTCACATCATTATGACCAGGGGTCCTACCTGGGACAGAGGGAGATTTAATGTCACATCATTATGACCAGGGGTCCTACCATTCTCTTTAACCACCTGGGACAGAGGGAGATTTAATGTCACATCATTATGACCAGGGGTCCTACCATTCCCTTTAACCACCTGGGACAGAGGGAGATTTAATGTCACATCATTATGACCAGGGGTCCTACCATTCCCTTTAACCACCTGGGACAGAGGGAGATTTAATGTCACATCATTATGACCAGGGGTCCTACCATTCTCTTTAACCACCCGGGACAGAGGGAGAATTAATGTCACATCATTATGACCAGGGGTCCCACCATTCTCTTTAACCACCTGGGACAGAGGGAGATTTAATGTCACATCATTATGACCAGGGGTCCTACCATTCCCTTTAACCACCTGGGACAGAGGGAGATTTAATGTCACATCATTATGACCAGGGGTCCTACCATTCCCTTTAACCACCTGGGACAGAGGGAGATTTAATGTCACATCATTATGACCAGGGGTCCCACCATTCTCTTTAACCACCTGGGACAGAGGGAGATTTAATGTCACATCATTATGACCAGGGGTCCTACCATTCCCTTTAACCACCTGGGACAGAGGGAGATTTAATGTCACATCATTATGACCAGGGGTCCCACCATTCTCTTTAACCACCTGGGACAGAGGGAGATTTAATGTCACATCATTATGACCAGGGGTCCTACCATTCCCTTTAACCACCTGGGACAGAGGGAGATTTAATGTCACATCATTATGACCAGGGGTCCTACCATTCCCTTTAACCACCTGGGACAGAGGGAGATTTAATGTCACATCATTATGACCAGGGGTCCTACCATTCTCTTTAACCACCTGAGACAGAGGGAGATTTAATGTCACATCATTATGACCAGGGGTCCTACCATTCCCTTTAACCACCTGGGATAGAGGGAGATTTAATGTCACATCATTATGACCAGGGGTCCTACCTGGGACAGAGGGAGATTTAATGTCACATCATTATGACCAGGGGTCCCACCATTCTCTTTAACCACCTGGGACAGAGGGAGATTTAATGTCACATCATTATGACCAGGGGTCCCACCATTCCCTTTAACCACCTGGGACAGAGGGAGATTTAATGTCACATCATTATGACCAGGGGTCCCACCATTCTCTTTAACCACCTGGGACAGAGGGAGATTTAATGTCACATCATTATGACCAGGGGTCCCACCATTCTCTTTAACCACCTGGGACAGAGGGAGATTTAATGTCACATCATTATGACCAGGGGTCCTACCATTCTCTTTAACCACCTGGGACAGAGGGAGATTTAATGTCACATCATTATGACCAGGGGTCCCACCATTCTCTTTAACCACCTGGGACAGAGGGAGAATTAATGTCACATCATTATGACCAGGGGTCCCACCATTCTCTTTAACCACCTGGGACAGAGGGAGATTTAATGTCACATCATTATGACCGTTACACTATCCTGGACACGTGTCTGTCTCATGGTATTCAATGTGCTAGACCATCCAGTCATTCAACTTTAACCTTAAAGTTGAAATAATAATGATAGTGGCATTGTTGTACTCAGACAGACCACAGCAGTAGCAGGATGCCTGGGGGTTAGTGACAGACCACAGCAGTATGCCTGGGAGTTAGTGACAGACCACAGCAGGGTGCCTGGGGGTTAGTGACAGACCACAGCAGGATGCCTGGGGGTTAGTGACAGACCACAGCAGGATGCCTGGAGGTTAATGACAGACCACAGCAGTAGCAGGATGCCTGGGGGTTAGTGACAGACCACAGCAGTAGCAGGATGCCTGGGGGTTAGTGACAGACCACAGCAGTATGCCTGGGAGTTAGTGACAGACCACAGCAGGGTGCCTGGGGGTTAGTGACAGATCACAGCAGTAGAAGGATGCCTGGGGGTTAGTGACAGACCACAGCAGGATGTCTGGGGGTTAGTGACAGATCACAACAGTAGCAGGTTGCCTGGGGGTTAGTGACAGACCACGGCAGTAGCAGGTTGCCTGGGGGTTAGTGACAGACCACAGCAGGATGCCTGGGGGTTAGTGACAGACCACAGCAGGATGCCTGGAGGTTAGTGACAGACCACAGCAGTATGCCTGGGGGTTAGTGACAGACCACAGCAGGATGCCTGGAGGTTAGTGACAGACCACAGCAGGATGCCTGGGGGTTAGTGACAGACCACAGCAGGATGCCTGGAGGTTAGTGACAGACCACAGCAGGATGCCTGGGGGTTAGTGACAGACCACAGCAGGATGCCTGGAGGTTAGTGACAGACCACAGCAGGATGCTTGGGGGTTAGTGACAGACCACAGCAGGATGCCTGGAGGTTAGTGACAGACCACAGCAGGATGCTTGGGGGTTAGTGACAGACCACAGCAGGGTGCCTGGGGGTTAGTGACAGACCACAGCAGGATGCCTGGGGGTTAGTGACAGACCACAGCAGGATGTCTGGGGGTTAGTGACAGACCACAACAGTAGCAGTATGCCTGGGGGTTAGTGACAGACCACAACAGTAGCAGGATGCCTGGGGGTTAGTGACAGACCACAGCAGGATGCCTGGGGGTTAGTGACAGACCACAGCAGGATGCCTGGGGGTTAGTGAAAGACCACAGCATGATACCTGGGGGTTAGTGACAGACCACAGCAGTAGCAGGTTGCCTGGGGGTTAGTGACAAACCACAGCAGTAGCAGGTTGCCTGGGGGTTAGTGACAGACCGCAGCAGGATGCCTGGGGGTTAGTGACAGACCACAGCAGTAGCAGGTTGCCTGGGGGTTAGTGACAGACCACAGCAGTAGCAGGTTGCCTGGGGGATAGTGACAGACCACAGCAGGATGCCTGGGGGTTAGTGACTGACCACAGCAGTAGCAGGTTGCCTGAGGGTTAGTGACAGACCACAGCAGGATGCCTGGGGGTTAGTGACAGACCACAGCAGTAGCAGGATGCCTAGGGGTTAGTGACAGACCACAGCAGGATGCCTGGGGGTTAGTGAAAGACCACAGCAGGATGCCTGGGGGTTAGTGACAGACCACAGCAGGATGCCTGGGGGTTAGTGACAGACCACAGCAGGATGCCTGGGGGTTAGTGACAGACCACAGCAGGATGCCTGGGGGTTAGTGACAGACCACAGCAGGATGCCTGGGGGTTAGTGACAGACCACAGCAGGATGCCTGGGGGTTAGTGACAGACCACAGCAGGATGCCTGGGGGTTAGTGACAGACCACAGCAGGATGCCTGGGGGTTAGTGACAGACCACAGCAGGATGCCTGGGGGTTAGTGACAGACCACAGCAGGATGCCTGGGGGTTAGTGACAGACCACAGCAGGGTGCCTGGGGGTTAGTGACAGACCACAGCAGGATGCCTGGGGGTCAGTGACAGACAACAGCAGGATGCCTGGGGGTTAGTGACAGACCACAGCAGGATGCCTGGGGGTTAGTGACAGACCACAGCAGGATGCCTGGGGGTTAGTGACAGACCACAGCAGTAGCAGGTTGCCTGGGGGTTAGTGACAGACCACAGCAGTAGCAGGTTGCCTGGGGGTTAGTGACAGACCACAGCAGGATGCCTGGGGGTTAGTGACAGACCACAGCAGGGTGCCTGGGGGTTAGTGACAGACCACAGCAGGGTGCCTGGGGGTTAGTGACAGACCACAGCAGGATGTCTGGAGGTTAGTGACAGACCACAACAGTAGCAGGATGTCTGGGGGTTAGTGACAGACCACAACAGTAGCAGGATGCCTGGGGGTTAGTGACAGACCACAACAGTAGCAGGATGCCTGGGGGTTAGTGACAGACCACAGCAGGTTGCCTGGGGGTTAGTGACAGACCACAGCAGGATGCATGGGGGTTAGTGACAGACCACAGCATGATACCTGGGGGTTAGAGACAGACCACAGCAGGATGCCTGGGGGTTAGTGACAGACCACAGCAGGGTGCCTGGGGGTTAGTGACAGACCACAGCAGGATGCCTGGGGGTTAGTGACAGACCACAGCAGGATGCCTGGGGGTTAGTGACAGACCACAGCAGGATGCCTGGGGGTTAGTGACAGACCACAGCATGATACCTGGGGGTTAGAGACAGACCACAGCAGGATGCCTGGGGGTTAGTGACAGACCACAGCAGGGTGCCTGGGGGTTAGTGACAGACCACAACAGTAGCAGGATGCCTGGGGGTTAGTCACAGACCACAGCAGGATACCTGGGGGTTAGTGGCAGACCACAGCAGGATGCCTGGGGGTTAGTGACAGACCACAGCAGGGTGCCTGGGGGTTAGTGACAGACCACAGCAGGGTGCCTGGGGGTTAGTGACAGACCACAGCAGGATGCCTGGGGGTTAGTGACAGACCACATCAGGATGCCTGGGGGTTAGTGACAGACCACAGCAGGATGCCTGGGGGTTAGTGACAGACCACAGCAGGATGCCTGGGGGTTAGTGACAGACCACAGCAGGATGCCTGGGGGTTAGTGACAGACCACAGCAGGATGCCTGGGGGTTAGTGACAGACCACAGCAGGATGCCTGGGGGTTAGTGACAGACCACAGCAGTAGCAGGATGCCTGGGGGTTAGTGACACACCACAGGAGTAGCAGGATGCCTGGGGGTTAGTGACAGACCACAGCATGATACCTGGGGGTTAGAGACAGACCACAGCAGGATGCCTGGGGGTTAGTGACAGACCACAGCAGGATGCCTGGGGGTTAGTGACAGACCACAGCAGTAGCAGGATGCCTGGGGGTTAGTGACAGACCACAGCAGTAGCAGGATGCCTGGGGGTTAGTGACAGACCACAGCAGTAGCAGGATGCCTGGGGTTAGTGACAGACCACAGCAGGATGCCTGGGGGTTAGTGACAGACCACAGCAGGATGCCTGGGGGTTAGTGACAGACCACAGCAGGATGCCTGGGGTTTAGTGACAGACCACAGCAGGATGCCTGGGGGTTAGTGACAGACCACATCAGGATGCCTGGGGGTTAGTGACAGACCACAGCAGTAGCAGGATGCCTGGGGTTAGTGACAGACCACAGCAGGATGCCTGGGGTTTAGTGACAGACCACAGCAGGATGCCTGGGGGTTAGTGACAGACCACAGCAGGATGCCTGGGGGTTAGTGACAGACCACAGCAGGATGCCTGGGGGTTAGTGACAGACCACAGCAGGATGCCTGGGGTTTAGTGACAGACCACAGGAGTAGCAGGATGCCTGGGGTTGCAGCGATATGAAAGAATGGCGCCGGAGGGGATAACCAGAAGCCATGGATTACAAAGCAACATCCACACTGAGCTAAAGGCTAGAGCTGACGCTTTAAAGGAGGGGATAACCAGAAGCCATGGATTACAAAGCAACATCCACACTGAGCTAAAGGCTAGAGCTGACGCTTTAAAGGAGGGGATAACCAGAAGCCATGGATTACAAAGCAACATCAACACTGAGCTAAAGGCTAGAGCTGACGCTTTAAAGGAGGGGATAACCAGAAGCCATGGATTACAAAGCAACATCCACACTGAGCTAAAGGCTAGAGCTGACGCTTTAAAGGAGGGGATAACCAGAAGCCATGGATTACAAAGCAACATCCACACTGAGCTAAAGGCTAGAGCTGACGCTTTAAAGGAGGGGATAACCAGAAGCCATGGATTACAAAGCAACATCCACACTGAGCTAAAGGCTAGAGCTGACGCTTTAAAGGAGGGGATAACCAGAAGCCATGGATTACAAAGCAGCATCCACACTGAGCTAAAGGCTAGAGCTGACGCTTTAAAGGAGGGGATAACCAGAAGCCATGGATTACAAAGCAACATCCACACTGAGCTAAAGGCTAGAGCTGACGCTTTAAAGGAGGGGATAACCAGAAGCCATGGATTACAAAGCAACATCAACACTGAGCTAAAGGCTAGAGCTGACGCTTTAAAGGAGGGGATAACCAGAAGCCATGGATTACAAAGCAACATCCACACTGAGCTAAAGGCTAGAGCTGACGCTTTAAAGGAGGGGATAACCAGAAGCCATGGATTACAAAGCAACATCCACACTGAGCTAAAGGCTAGAGCTGACGCTTTAAAGGAGGGGATAACCAGAAGCCATGGATTACAAAGCAACATCCACACTGAGCTAAAGGCTAGAGCTGACGCTTTAAAGGAGGGGATAACCAGAAGCCATGGATTACAAAGCAGCATCCACACTGAGCTAAAGGCTAGAGCTGACGCTTTAAAGGAGGGGATAACCAGAAGCCATGGATTACAAAGCAACATCCACACTGAGCTAAAGGCTAGAGCTGCCGCTTTAAAGGAGCAGGACA
>NW_022261980.1:19548920-19650341 GCF_002021735.2 Oncorhynchus kisutch
GGGTGATGTTGTGGATGTTTGTCTGGAGATAGGGCTGTGGGCAGGTGGGTCTGGACAGGGGTGATGTTGTGGATGTTTGTCTGGAGATAGGGCTGTGGGGAGGTGGGTCTGGACAGGGGTGATGTTGTGGATGTTTGTCTGGAGATAGGGCTGTGGGCAGGTGGGTCTGGACAGGGGTGATGTTGTGGATGTTTGTCTGGAGATAGGGCTGTGGGCAGGTGGGTCTGGACAGGGGTGATGTTGTGGATGTTTGTCTGGAGATAGGGCTGTGGGGAGGTGGGTCTGGACAGGGGTGATGTTGTGGATGTTTGTCTGGAGATAGGGCTGTGGGCAGGTGGGTCTGGACAGGGGTGATGTTGTGGATGTTTGTCTGGAGATAGGGCTGTGGGCAGGTGGGTCTGGACAGGAGTGATGTTGTGGATGTTTGTCTGGAGATAGGGCTGTGGGCAGGTGGGTCTGGACAGGGGTGATGTTGTGGATGTTTGTCTGGAGATAGGGCTGTGGGGAGGTGGGTCTGGACAGGGGTGATGTTGTGGATGTTTGTCTGGAGATAGGGCTGTGGGCAGGTGGGTCTGGACAGGGGTGATGTTGTGGATGTTTGTCTGTGTCTGTATGTTGTTGTTTGTATGTGGATGTTTTGTATTGTTAAAACTGGATACTATATAATCGGTCACTTTTGATTTCCAAAAGGGAAAACAGTCGGATTCTGATGAGATGATACAACATCCAATAGGAATGTAGAATCATATAGTGTCCAATATGATTCTGATGAGGTGATACAACATACAATAGGAATGTGAGAATCATTTGGGTCCAATAGGATTCTGATGAGGTGATACAACATCCAATAGGAATGTGAGAATCATATAGGGTCCAATAGGATTCTGATGAGGTGATACAACATACAATAGGAATGTGAGAATCATATAGTGTCCAATAGGATTCTGATGAGGTGATACAACATCCAATAGGAATGTGAGAATCATAAAGGGTCCAATAGGATTTTGATAGAGGTGATACAGGTAGAAAGGTGCGTTGGTTAACAGCCATACTGAGCTGGTTGAGGCTGTGGTGAACTCTGACCCCATACTAACCTAGGGGTAGAGAGGCGAGTTGGTTAGCAGCCATACTGAGCTGGTTGAGGCTGTGGTGAACTCTGACCCCATTCTAACTTAGGGGTAGAGAGGTGAGTTGGTTAGCAGCCATACTGAGCTGGTTGAGGCCTACTAACCTAGGGGTAGAGAGGTGAGTTGGTTAACAGCCATACTGAGCTGGTTGAGGCCTACTAACCTAGGGGTAGAGAGGTGAGTTGGTTAGCAGCCATACTGAGCTCGTTGAGGCTGTGGAGTTGGCAGAGCTGTCTGGGGAAGCTGGTCAGGTTGTTCCTGTCAGCAGTGAGACACTGGAGAGACAGACACTGGTGCAGCCGCTCTGGGAGACACACCAACACATTCCTACTGACATCCAGGGTCTCTAGGTCACACAGGGCTCCAATCTCTGTGTGAGAGAGAAATGAAAGAGGTCACATAGGGCTCCAATCTCAGTTAGGACACAGACATAGAGAGAGCGAGAGAGACAGAGAGAGAGACAGAAAGAGAGACAGAGACACAGAGAGAGAGAGAGACACACAGAGATGTTTATTATCTATGCATAGTCAATTTACCCCTACCTACATGTGCAAATGACCTCAAACTGTACCCCCGCACATTGACTCGGTACCGGTACCCCCTGTATATAGCCTCCACATTGACTCAGTACCAGTACCCCCTGTATATAGCCTCCACATTGACTCTGTACCGGTACCCCCTGTATATTGACTCTGTACCGGTACCCCCTGTATATAGCCTCCACATTGACTCTGTACCGGTAACCCCTGTATATAGCCTCCACATTGACTCTGTACCGGTACCCCCTGTATATTGACTCTGTACCGGTACCCCCTGTATATAGCCTCCACATTGACTCTGTACCGGTACCCCCCTGTATATAGCCTCCACATTGACTCTGTACCGGTACCCCCTGTATATTGACTCTGTACCGGTACCCCCTGTATATAGCCTCCACATTGACTCTGTACCGGTACCCCCTGTATATAGCCTCCACATTGACTCTGTACCGGTACCCCCTGTATATTGACTCTGTACCGGTACCACCTGTATATGGCCTCCACATTGACTCGGTACCGGTACACTCTGTGTATAGCCTCCACATTGACTCTGTACCGGTACCCCCTGTATATTGACTCTGTACCGGTACCCCCTGTATATGGCCTCCACATTGACTCGGTACCGGTACCCCCTGTATATTGACTCTGTACCGGTACCCCCTGTATATGGCCTCCACATTGACTCGGTACCGGTACACTCTGTATATAGCCTCCACATTGACTCGGTACCGGTACCCCCTGTATATGGCCTCCACATTGACTCGGTACCGGTACCCCCTGTGTATGGCCTCCACATTGACTCTGTACCGGTACCCCCTGTATATTGACTCTGTACCGGTACCCCCTGTATATAGCCTCCACATTGACTCTGTACCGGTACCCCCTGTATATGGCCTCCACATTGACTCGGTACCGGTACACTCTGTGTATAGCCTCCACATTGACTCGGTACCGGTACACTCTGTGTATAGCCTCCACATTGACTCGGTACCGGTACACTCTGTGTATAGCCTCCACATTGACTCGGTACCGGTACCCCCTGTATATTGACTCTGTACCGGTACCCCCTGTATATAGCCTCCACATTGACTCTGTACCGGTACCCCCTGTATATTGACTCTGTACCGGTACCCCCTGTATATGGCCTCCACATTGACTCGGTACCGGTACACTCTGTGTATAGCCTCCACATTGACTCTGTACCGGTACCCCCTGTATATTGACTCTGTACCGGTACCCCTGTATATGGCCTCCACATTGACTCGGTACCGGTACCCCCCTGTATATTGACTCTGTACCGGTACCCCCTGTATATGGCCTCCACATTGACTCGGTACCGGTACACTCTGTATATAGCCTCCACATTGACTCGGTACCGGTACCCCCTGTATATGGCCTCCACATTGACTCGGTACCGGTACCCCCTGTGTATGGCCTCCACATTGACTCTGTACCGGTAACCCCCTGTATATTGACTCTGTACCGGTACCCCCTGTATATAGCCTCCACATTGACTCTGTACCGGTACCCCCTGTATATAGCCTCCACATTGACTCGGTACCGGTACACTCTGTGTATAGCCTCCACATTGACTCGGTACCGGTACACTCTGTGTATAGCCTCCACATTGACTCGGTACCGGTACACTCTGTGTATAGCCTCCACATTGACTCGGTACCGGTACACTCTGTGTATAGCCTCCACATTGACTCTGTACCGGTACCCCCTGTATATTGACTCTGTACCGGTACCCCCTGTATATGGCCTCCACATTGACTCTGTACCGGTACCCCCTGTGTATAGCCTCCACATTGACTCGGTACCGGTACCCCCTGTGTATAGCCTCCACATTGACTCGGTACCGGTACCCCCTGTGTATAGCCTCCACATTGACTCTGTACCGGTACACTCTGTGTATAGCCTCCACATTGACTCTGTACCGGTACCCCCTGTATATTGACTCTGTACCGGTACCCCCTGTATATAGCCTCCACATTGACTCTGTACCGGTACCCCCTGTATATTGACTCTGTACCGGTACCCCCTGTATATAGCCTCCACATTGACTCGGTACCGGTACACTCTGTATATGGCCTCCACATTGACTCGGTACCGGTACACTCTGTGTATAGCCTCCACATTGACTCTGTACCGGTACACTCTGTGTATAGCCTCCACATTGACTCGGTACCGGTACACTCTGTGTATAGCCTCCACATTGACTCGGTACCGGTACACTCTGTATATAGCCTCCACATTGACTCTGTACCGGTACCCCCTGTATATTGACTCTGTACCGGTACCCCCTGTATATGGCCTCCACATTGACTCTGTACCGGTACCCCCTGTATATGGCCTCCACATTGACTCGGTACCGGTACACTCTGTATATAGCCTCCACATTGACTCGGTACCGGTACCCCCTGTATATAGCCTTCACATTGACTCTGTACCGGTACACTCTGTGTATAGCCTCCACATTGACTCGGTACCGGTACACTCTGTGTATAGCCTCCACATTGACTCGGTACCGGTACACTCTGTGTATAGCCTCCACATTGACTCTGTACCGGTACACTCTGTGTATAGCCTCCACATTGACTCGGTACCGGTACCCCCTGTATATTGACTCGGTACCGGTACACTCTGTGTATAGCCTCCACATTGACTCGGTACCGGTACACTCTGTGTATAGCCTCCACATTGACTCGGTACCGGTACACTCTGTGTATAGCCTCCACATTGACTCGGTACCGGTACACTCTGTGTATAGCCTCCACATTGACTCGGTACCGGTACCCCCTGTATATTGACTCTGTACCGGTACCCTCTGTATATAGCCTCCACATTGACTCGGTACCGGTACCCCCTGTATATTGACTCGGTACCGGTACACTCTGTGTATAGCCTCCACATTGACTCTGTACCGGTACACTCTGTATATAGCCTCCACATTGACTCGGTACCGGTACCCCCTGTATATTGACTCTGTACCGGTACACTCTGTGTATAGCCTCCACATTGACTCGGTACCGGTACACTCTGTGTATAGCCTCCACATTGACTCGGTACCGGTACCCCCTGTATATGGCCTCCACATTGACTCTGTACCGGTACACTCTGTGTATAGCCTCCACATTGACTCTGTACCGGTACCCCCTGTATATTGACTCTGTACCGGTACCCCCTGTATATTGACTCTGTACCGGTACCCCCTGTATATGGCCTCCACATTGACTCGGTACCGGTACACTCTGTATATAGCCTCCACATTGACTCGGTACCGGTACCCCCTGTATATGGCCTCCACATTGACTCGGTACCGGTACCCCCTGTGTATGGCCTCCACATTGACTCTGTACCGGTACCCCCTGTATATTGACTCTGTACCGGTACCCCCTGTATATAGCCTCCACATTGACTCTGTACCGGTACCCCCTGTATATGGCCTCCACATTGACTCGGTACCGGTACACTCTGTGTATAGCCTCCACATTGACTCGGTACCGGTACACTCTGTGTATAGCCTCCACATTGACTCGGTACCGGTACACTCTGTGTATAGCCTCCACATTGACTCGGTACCGGTACCCCCTGTATATTGACTCTGTACCGGTACCCCCTGTATATAGCCTCCACATTGACTCTGTACCGGTACCCCCTGTATATTGACTCTGTACCGGTACCCCCTGTATATGGCCTCCACATTGACTCGGTACCGGTACACTCTGTGTATAGCCTCCACATTGACTCTGTACCGGTACCCCCTGTATATTGACTCTGTACCGGTACCCCCTGTATATGGCCTCCACATTGACTCGGTACCGGTACCCCCTGTATATTGACTCTGTACCGGTACCCCCTGTATATGGCCTCCACATTGACTCGGTACCGGTACACTCTGTATATAGCCTCCACATTGACTCGGTACCGGTATACTCTGTATATAGCCTCCACATTGACTCTGTACCGGTACCCCCTGTATATTGACTCTGTACCGGTACCCCCTGTATATGGCCTCCACATTGACTCTGTACCGGTACCCCCTGTATATGGCCTCCACATTGACTCGGTACCGGTACACTCTGTATATAGCCTCCACATTGACTCGGTACCGGTACCCCCTGTATATAGCCTTCACATTGACTCTGTACCGGTACACTCTGTGTATAGCCTCCACATTGACTCGGTACCGGTACACTCTGTGTATAGCCTCCACATTGACTCGGTACCGGTACACTCTGTGTATAGCCTCCACATTGACTCTGTACCGGTACACTCTGTGTATAGCCTCCACATTGACTCGGTACCGGTACCCCCTGTATATTGACTCGGTACCGGTACACTCTGTGTATAGCCTCCACATTGACTCGGTACCGGTACACTCTGTGTATAGCCTCCACATTGACTCGGTACCGGTACACTCTGTGTATAGCCTCCACATTGACTCGGTACCGGTACACTCTGTGTATAGCCTCCACATTGACTCGGTACCGGTACCCCCTGTATATTGACTCTGTACCGGTACCCTCTGTATATAGCCTCCACATTGACTCGGTACCGGTACCCCCTGTATATTGACTCGGTACCGGTACACTCTGTGTATAGCCTCCACATTGACTCTGTACCGGTACACTCTGTATATAGCCTCCACATTGACTCGGTACCGGTACCCCCTGTATATTGACTCTGTACCGGTACACTCTGTGTATAGCCTGTACCGGTACCCCCTGTATATAGCCTCCACATTGACTCTGTACCGGTACACTCTGTGTATAGCCTCCACATTGACTCTGTACCGGTACACTCTGTGTATAGCCTCCACATTGACTCTGTACCGGTACCCCCTGTATATTGACTCTGTACCGGTACACTCTGTGTATAGCCTCCACATTGACTCTGTACCGGTACCCCCTGTATATAGCCTCCACATTGACTCTGTACCGGTACACTCTGTGTATAGCCTCCACATTGACTCTGTACCAGTACACTCTGTGTATAGCCTCCACATTGACTCTGTACCGGTACACTCTGTGTATAGCCTCCACATTGACTCTGTACCGGTACACTCTGTGTATAGCCTCCACATTGACTCTGTACCGGTACACTCTGTGTATAGCCTCCACATTGACTCTGTACCGGTACCCCCCTGTATATAGCCTCCACATTGACTCTGTACCGGTACACTCTGTGTATAGCCTCCACATTGACTCTGTACCAGTACACTCTGTGTATAGCCTCCACATTGACTCTGTACCGGTACACTCTGTGTATAGCCTCCACATTGACTCTGTACCGGTACACTCTGTGTATAGCCTCCACATTGACTCTGTACCGGTACACTCTGTGTATAGCCTCCACATTGACTCTGTACCGGTACACTCTGTGTATAGCCTTGTTATTTTATTGTTACTCATACTATTTTTTTAACGTTTGTTTATTTAGTAAATATTTTCTTAACTTGTATTTTTTGAAAACTGCATTGTTGGTTAAGGGCTTGTGTGATACAACACCTGTCGTATTCAGCGCATGTGACAAATACAACTTGATTAGTATGGCTGACCCTGTAAAACACCACTTCACTGACTGTTTCAGGTGTATGTAACATATACAACTTGATTAGTATGGCTGACCCTGTAAAACACCACTTCACTGACTGTTTCAGGTGTATGTAACAAATACAACTTGATTAGTATGGCTGACCCTGTAAAACACCACTTCACTGACTGTTTCAGGTGTATGTAACAAATACAACTTGATTAGTATGGCTGACCCTGTAAAACACCACTTCACTGACTGTTTCAGGTGTATGTAACAAAACATTTTTTTTGTCACATACTAGTAGCTAAGAGGAATAACTGTTAGTCGTACCTGGAGGCAGGTATTTCAGCTGGTTGTTGGTCAGTCTTACCTGGAGGCAGGTATTTCAGCTGGTTGTTGGCCAGTCTTACCTGGAGGCAGGTATTTCAGCTGGTTGTTGGTCAGTCTTACCTGGAGGCAGGTATTTCAGCTGGTTGTTGGTCAGTCTTACCTGGAGGCAGGTATTTCAGCTGGTTGTTGGTCAGTCTTACCTGGAGGCAGGTATTTCAGCTGGTTGTTGGCCAGTCTTACCTAGAGGCAGGTATTTCAGCTGGTTGTGGTCAGTCTTACCTGGAGGCAGGTATTTCAGCTGGTTGTTGGCCAGTCTTACCTGGAGGCAGGTATTTCAGCAGGTTGTTGGTCAGTCTTACCTGGAGGCAGGTATTTCAGCAGGTTGTTGGTCAGTCTTACCTAGAGGCAGGTATTTCAGCTGGTTGTTGGCCAGTCTTACCTGGAGGCAGGTATTTCAGCTGGTTATTGGTCAGTCTTACCTGGAGGCAGGTATTTCAGCAGGTTGTTGGTCAGTCTTACCTAGAGGCAGGTATTTCAGCTGGTTGTTGGTCAGTCTTACCTGGAGGCAGGTATTTCAGCAGGTTGTTGGCCAGTCGTACCTGGAGGCAGGTATTTCAGCAGGTTGTTGGCCAGTCTTACCTGGAGGCAGGTATTTCAGCTGGTTGTTGGTCAGTCTTACCTGGAGGCAGGTATTTCAGCTGGTTGTTGGTCAGTCTTACCTGGAGGCAGGTATTTCAGCTGGTTGTTGGCCAGTCTTACCTAGAGGCAGGTATTTCAGCTGGTTGTTGGCCAGTCTTACCTGGAGGCAGGTATTTCAGCTGGTTGTTGGTCAGTCTTACCCGGAGGCAGGTATTTCAGCTGGTTGTTGGTCAGTCTTACCTAGAGGCAGGTATTTCAGCTGGTTGTTGGCCAGTCTTACCTGGAGGCAGGCATTTCAGCTGGTTATTGGTCAGTCTTACCTAGAGGCAGGTATTTCAGCTGGTTGTTGGTCAGTCTTACCTGGAGGCAGGTATTTCAGCAGGTTGTTGGTCAGTCTTACCTGGAGGCAGGTATTTCAGCTGGTTGTTGGCCAGTCTTACCTAGAGGCAGGTATTTCAGCTGGTTGTTGGCCAGTCTTACCTGGAGGCAGGTATTTCAGCTGGTTGTTGGCCAGTCTTACCTGGAGGCAGGTATTTCAGCTGGTTGTTGGTCAGTCTTACCTGGAGGCAGGTATTTCAGCTGGTTGTTGGTCAGTCTTACCTGGAGGCAGGTATTTCAGCTGGTTGTTGGCCAGTCTTACCTAGAGGCAGGTATTTCAGCTGGTTGTGGTCAGTCTTACCTGGAGGCAGGTATTTCAGCTTGTTGTTGGCCAGTCTTACCTGTAGGCAGGTATTTCAGCTGGTTGTTGGTCAGTCTTACCTGGAGGCAGGTATTTCAGCTGGTTGTTGGTCAGTCTTACCTAGAGGCAGGTATTTCAGCTGGTTGTGGTCAGTCTTACCTGGAGGCAGGTATTTCAGCTGGTTGTTGGTCAGTCTTACCTGGAGGCAGGTATTTCAGCTGGTTGTTGGCCAGTCTTACCTGGAGGCAGGCATTTCAGCTGGTTATTGGTCAGTCTTACCTAGAGGCAGGTATTTCAGCTGGTTGTTGGTCAGTCTTACCTGGAGGCAGGTATTTCAGCAGGTTGTTGGTCAGTCTTACATAGAGGCAGGTATTTCAGCTGGTTGTTGGTCAGTCTTACCTGGAGGCAGGTATTTCAGCAGGTTGTTGGCCAGTCTTACCTGGAGGCAGGTATTTCAGCTGGTTGTTGGTCAGTCTTACCTGGAGGCAGGTATTTCAACTGGTTGTTGGTCAGTCTTACCTGGAGGCAGGTATTTCAGCTGGTTATTTGTCAGTCTTACCTGGAGGCAGGTATTTCAGCTGGTTATTGGTCAGTCTTACCTGGAGGCAGGTATTTCAGCTGGTTGTGGTCAGTCTTACCTGGAGGCAGGTATTTCAGCTGGTTGTTGGTCAGTCTTACCTGGAGGCAGGTATTTCAGCTGGTTGTTGGTCAGTCTTACCTGGAGGCAGGTATTTCAGCTGGTTGTTGGTCAGTTTTACCTGGAGGCAGGTATTTCAGCTGGTTGTTGGCCAGTCTTACCTGGAGGCAGGTATTTCAGCTGGTTGTTGGTCAGTCTTACCTGGAGGCAGGTATTTCAGCTGGTTGTTGGTCAGTCTTACCTGGAGGCAGGTATTTCAGCTGGTTGTTGGCCAGTCTCAGGTGTCGTAAGGACCTCAGCCTGCCGATCTCTGGACAGATGACTTGCAGAGCGTTGTCACTCAGGTCTAAAGACTGCAGCCTGGACAGGTTACCTATAGCTGAGGACAGGACAGGTTACCCATAGCTGAGGACAGGACACCTATAGCTGAGGACAGGACAGGTTACCTATAGCTGAGGACAGGACAGGTTACCTATAGCTGAGGACAGGTTACCTATAGCTGAGGACAGGTTACCTATAGCTGAGGACAGGACAGGTTACCTATAGCTGAAGTCAGGACACCTATAGCTGAGGACAGGACAGGTTACCTATAGCTGAGGACAAGACAGGTTACCTATAGCTGAGGACAGGTTACCTATAGCTGAGGACAGGTTACCTATAGCTGAGGACAGGTTACCTATAGCTGAGGACAGGACAGGTTACCTATAGCTGAAGTCAGGACACCTATAGCTTAGGACAGGACAGGTTACCTATAGCTGAGGACAGGTTACCTATAGCTGAGGACAGGTTACCTATAGCTTAGGACAGGTTACCTATAGCTTAGGACAGGACAGGTTCCCTATAGCTGAGGACAGGACAGGTTACCAATAGCTGAGGACAGGTTACCAATAGCTGAGGACAGGTTACCAATAGCTGAGGACAGGTTACCAATAGCTGAGGACAAGACAGGTTACCTATTGCTGAGGACAGGTTCCCTATAGCTGAGGACAGGTTACCTATAGCTGAGGACAGGTTACCTATAGCTGAGGACAGGTTACCTATAGCTGAGGACAAGACAGGTTACCTATAGCTGAGGACAAGACATGTTACCTAATAGCTGAGGACAGGTTACCTATAGCTGAGGACAGGTTACCTATAGCTGAGGACAGGTTACCTATAGCTGAGGACAGGTTACCTATAGCTGAGGACAGGTTACCTATAGCTGAGGACAGGTTACCTATAGCTGAGGACAAGACAGGTTACCTATAGCTGAGGACAAGACAGGTTACATATAGCTGAGGACAAGACAGGTTACCTATAGCTGAGGACAAGACATGTTACCTAATAGCTGAGGACAGGTTACCTATAGCTGAGGACAGGTTACCTATAGCTGAGGACAGGTTACCTATAGCTGAGGACAGGTTACCTATAGCTGAGGATAGCTGAGGACAGGTTACCTATAGCTGAGGACAGGTTACCTATAGCTGAGGACAGGTATCTTAAAAGGTGATGTTTACACTACCATACTATATAAGATAGAACCTCCTCAATGGTAACCGGTTATCAGTAACTCAGTAAACATTATACAGTCAGATATTTGGCTTCAATACAACTGTTTACTGTGTAAACCTTCAAATGACAACACTGGTTGGAATACCTGTATGTGTATTTATTATGGATCCCCATTAGTTCCTGTTGCCAAGGCAGCAGCTACTCTTCCTGGGGTTTATTATGGATCCCCATTAGTTCCTGCCAAGGCAGCAGCTACTCTCCCTGGGGTTTATTATGGATCCCCATTAGTTCCTGCCAAGGCAGCAGCTACTCTCCCTGGGGTTTATTATGGATCCCCATTAGTTCCTGTTGCCAAGGCAGCAGCTACTCTCCCTGGGGTTTATTATGGATCCCCATTAGTTCCTGTTGCCAAGGCAGCAGCTACTCTTCCTGGGGTTTATTATGGATCCCCATTAGTTCCTGTTGCCAAGGCAGCAGCTACTCTTCCTGGGGTTTATTATGGATCCCCATTAGTTCATGCCAAGGCAGCAGCTACTCTCCCTGGGGTTTATTATGGATCCCCATTAGTTCCTGTTGCCAAGGCAGCAGCTACTCTCCCTGGGGTTTATTATGGATCCCCATTAGTTCCTGTTGCCAAGGCAGCAGCTACTCTTCCTGGGGTTTATTATGGATCCCCATTAGTTCCTGTCAAGGCAGCAGATACTCTTCCTGGGGTTTATTATGGTTCCCCATTAGTTCCTGCCAAGGCAGCAGCTACTCTTCCTGGGGTTTATTATGGACCCCCATTAGTTCCTGCCAAGGCAGCAGCTACTCTTCCTGGGCTTTGTTATGGATCCCCATTTGTTCCTGTTGCCAAGGCAGCAGCTACTCTTCCTGGGGTTTATTATGCATCCCCATTAGTTCCTGTTGCCAAGGCAGCAGCTACTCTTCCTGGGGTTTATTATGGATCCCCATTAGTTCCTGTTGCCAAGGCAGCAGCTACTCTTCCTGGGGTTTATTATGGATCCCCATTAGTTCCTGCTGCCAAGGCAGCAACTACTCTTCCTGGGGTTTATTATGGATCCCCATTAGTTCCTGCCAAGGCAGCAGCTACTCTTCCTGGGGTTTATTATGGATCCCCATTAGTTCCTGTTGCCAAGGCAGCAGCTACTCTTCCTGGGGTTTATTATGGATCCCCATTAGTTCCTGCCAAGGCAGCAGCTACATTTCACAACACATTAAGTGTGTTCCCTTGGACCACTCCTCTACTACCACATATCTAAAATACAAAATGTGTGTACGTGTGTGTAGTGTTTTGGTGTGTTTGTATGCACATGTCTGTGCCTGTGTTTGTGTTGCTTCACAGTCCCTGCTGTTCAATAAGGTGCATTGTTTTATATGATTCTACTGCTGCATCAGTTACTTGATGTGGAATAGAGGTCCATGTAGGCATGGCTCTATGTAGTACTGTGGAATAGAGTTCCATGTAGTCATGGCTCTATGTAGTACTGTGGAATAGAGGTCCATGTAGTCATGGCTCTATGTAGTACTGTGGAATAGAGGTCCATGTAGTCATGGCTCTATGTAGTACTGTGGAATAGAGGTCCATGTAGTCATGGCTCTATGTAGTACTGTGGAATAGAGGTCCATGTAGTCATGGCTCTATGTAGTACTGTGGAATAGAGGTCCATGTAGTCATGGCTCTATGTAGTACTGTGGAATAGAGGTCCATGTAGTCATGGCTCTATGTAGTACTGTGGAATAGAGTTCCATGTAGTCATGGCTCTATGTAGTACTGTGGAATAGAGTTCCATGTAGTCATGGCTCTATGTGGTACTGTGGAATAGAGTTCCATGTAGTCATGGCTCTATGTAGTACTGTGGAATAGAGTTCCATGTAGTCATGGCTCTATGTAGTACTGTGGAATAGAGGTCCATGTAGTCATGGCTCTATGTAGTACTGTGGAATAGAGTTCCATGTAGTCATGGCTCTATGTAGTACTGTGGAATAGAGTTCCATGTAGTCATGGCTCTATGTAGTACTGTGGAATAGAGTTCCATGTAGTCATGGCTCTATGTAGTACTGTGGAATAGAGTTCCATGTAGTCATGGCTCTATGTAGTACTGTGGAATAGAGTTCCATGTAGTCATGGCTCTATGTAGTACTGTGGAATAGAGTTCCATGTACTCATGGCTCTATGTAGTACTGACATGGTGTTGAATGTAAGTAACTCAGTATAATAGTATCAGCCTCTACTAAATGACTGAAGATCATTGAGAAATCACCTTCAGGAACACAGGTTATATTGTTGGAATGCAGATACCTTGAAGAGACAAAGAGCAATGACACTTTAAAAGATTGACAAGTGTCAACAAGTAAAAAGTACCAAACATGTGAAAGACCACAATGGTTGATTACTGTCCCAGAATATAATGCATCTGTAACTGTAGTGCCATCTAGTGGACGCATGCAAACTTTCCTACAGTAAGAAAATTGGCTTTTATACACTTACAGCTCTATTAAGTTGGGGAGCTTCTATACTTACAGATCTATTAAATTGGGGCGCTTCTATACTTACAGCTCTATTAAGTTGGGGAGCTTCTATACTTACAGCTCTATTAAGTTGGGGAGCTTCTATACTTACAGCTCTATTAAGTTGGGGAGCTTCTAAACTTACAGCTCTATTAAGTTGGGGAGCTTCTAAACTTACAGCTCTATTAAGTTGGGGAGCTTCTATACTTACAGCTCTATTAAGTTGGGGAGCTTCTATACTTACAGCTCTATTAAGTTGGGGAGCTTCTATACTTACAGCTCTATTAAGTTGGGGAGCTTCTATACTTACAGCTCTATTAAGTTGGGGAGCTTCTATACTTACAGCTCTATTAAATAGGGGAGCTTCTATACTTACAGCTCTATTAAGTTGGGGAGCTTCTATACCTACAGCTCTATTAAGTTGGGGAGCTTCTATACTTACAGCTCTATTAAGTTGGGGAGCTTCTATACTTACAGCTCTATTAAGTTGGGGAGCTTCTATACTTACAGCTCTATTAAGTTGGGGAGCTTCTATACTTACAGCTCTATTAAATTGGGGAGCTTCTATACTTACAGATCTATTAAGTTGGGGAGCTTCTATACTTACAGCTCTATTAAGTTGGGGAGCTTCTGTGCTAGATTATCCGGCTGCAGAAAGGAGAGAAAGCATCTTTTTAGAACACAGACCACAATGCAAATGATAGAAAACTGACATCACTAAGAGCCAGGCTACAGAATGAGAGTTACCACAGATAAATACTGGATCTAAACTATGCCGGACAGACACCTAGCTCTGGTCCAAGGTGTTACGTAACAGCCTGGACCAGAGACCCCACCAGTCCGTACCAGCGTGGTGAGAGAGTTCTGGACCAGAGACCCCACCAGTCCGTACCAGCGTGGTGAGAGAGTTCTGGACCAGAGACCCCACCAGTCCGTACCAGCGTGGTGAGAGAGTTCTGGACCAGAGACCCCACCAGGCCGTACCAGCGTGGTGAGAGAGTTCTGGACCAGAGACCCCACCAGTCCGTACCAGCGTGGTGAGAGAGTTCTGGACCAGAGACCCCACCAGTCCGTACCAGCGTGGTGAGAGAGTTCCTCTTCATATAAAGCCTCTGTAGAAACTGTAGTCCTTCATCTTTCAGCAGCTCGACCGGAAAGTTGTTCAGGTTCCTGTAGTTGAGGAATATGGTTGAATAAAGGATAGAACATATAACTTACATTTAACACATAGTAACATGCCTTAATAAAACACACCTGTAGTTGAGGAACAGGTTGAATAAAGGCTAGAACATATAACTTACATTTAACACATAGTAACATGCCTTAATAAAACACACCTGTAGTTGAGGAACAGGTTCTTGTGACGCTCCTGCTTGGCCATGCAGATCGCCTCCTGCAGCTCAGACGCCATGGCAACAAGGAAGCACTGTCACTTCCTGTACCTTTCCGGGTCTTCTTTCTGAACCACGGCTGTCACTTCCTGTACCTTCCCTGGTCTTCTATCTGAACCACCGCTACACCTTAAAGAGGAAAATAAATAGGAAAACAACACAGAGATGTTCCCATAATCAAACTGGGACCACGATGCATTGGCAAAGTATAACGCCTACGTGTGCAATAGTTAGATACAATAAAACACAATGTTTTATTCATAAATCAGACATACAGCTTGGTTGAATGTCCAAAACATACCTTAGGAAAGATGCTAGCTAGCTAGTAACGTTAGCTAGTTCTACCAGCAGTATCTTCGGTCCTACTGTACTGTAACTTGCGAGCTAACGTTAGAATAACAATAACGTTGTTATATGCCATGCAGAGCAAGCTAACGTTAGCTGCGAGCACTTGGGTCTTCCTTGGCAATGTGTGCAAAACAAACAGTTAACTTATGTAACTAGCTAGCCAGCCATGTATGGACAATTAAAACCAACATTATCAAACGTTTCAAAACAGTAGCTGGCTTCTTTGAAAGCACATCTCCAAGTGAACTGCTTATTCATGTCAAACTGTTAGCTTAGCTACTTCCTTTACCTTCTTGCAGAAGCAATGTTTGTAAAGCCTCATCACGTCCCTGTGGGCACGTCTTGATATTTTATCAACAGACGTAAAAGTCAACGGCGACGTCATTGACTGGAGCCCGGATGTGAGTTGTTTGCCGGTTGTTGTAGTTTTTGAGGCATCGTAACGATTCTAGCTTTAGCGACACGGGGGCGCTCTTCCCCCAGAACCAAATGCAACATACATCAGTATCTTTGAGACAATGTCTGGATCGTCTCAGAACATGTATACAGTGGCATACTGAATTAAGCATATCAGGTACAGCAAGAGTTCCCAAACTTTTTCACTCAGGCTCCCCTTCCAGCATCGGGGAACATCCTTTTGCTTATAATATACACTACCGGTCAAAAGTTTTAAAACACCTCTTCATTCAAGGGTTTTTCTTATTTGTACTTTATTTAAAAAAATTTTTTTAAACTATTTTCTAAATTGTAGAATAATAGTGAATACATCAAAACTATGAAATAACACAAGGAATCATGTAGTAAAAAAAAGTTTGACACAAGTCAAAAAGTATTTTATATTTTAGTTTCTTCAAATAGCAAACCTTTGCCTGGATGACAGCTTTGCCCACTCTTGGCATTCTCTCAACCAGCTTCATAAGGTAGTCACCTGGAATGCATTTAAATTAACAGCTGTGCCTTTCAGTTATTTTTGTAATTGTTTTCCTTAATGTGTTTGAGCCAATCAGTTGTGTGTTTGAGCCAATCAGTTGTGTTGTGACAAGGTAGGGTTGGTATACAGAAGATAGCCCTATTTGGTAAAAGACCAAGTCCATATTATGGCAAGAACACCTCAAATAAGCAAAGAGAAACGACAGTCCATCATTACATTAAGACATGAAGGTCAGTCAATACAGAACATTTCAAGAACTTTGAAAGTCTCTTCAAGTGCAGTCACAAAAACCATTATTCAATATGATGAAACGGGCTCTCATGAGGACCGCCACAGGAATGGAAGAACCAGAGTTACCTCTGCTGCAGAGGATACGTTCATTAGAGTTACCGGGCTCTCATGAGGACCGCCACAGGAATGGAAGAACCAGAGTTACCTCTGCTGCAGAGGATACGTTCATTAGAGTTACCGGGCTCTCATGAGGACAGCCACAGGAATGGAAGACCCAGAGTTACCTCTGCTGCAGAGGATACGTTCATTAGAGTTACCTCTGCTGCAGAGGATACGTTCATTAGAGTTACCTCTGCTGCAGAGGATACGTTCATTAGAGTTACCTCTGCTGCAGAGGATACGTTCATTAGAGTTACCTCTGCTGCAGAGGATACGTTCATTAGAGTTACCTCTGCTGCAGAGGATACGTTCATTAGAGTTACCTCTGCTGCAGAGGATACATTCATTAGAGTTCCCTCTGCTGCAGAGGATACGTTCATTAGAGTTACCTCTGCTGCAGAGGATACGTTCATTAGAGTTACCTCTGCTGCAGAGGATACGTTCATTAGAGTTACCTCTGCTGCAGAGGATACGTTCATTAGAGTTCCCTCTACTGCAGATGATACGTTCATTAGAGTTACCTCTGCTGCAGAGGATACATTCATTAGAGTTCCCTCTACTGCAGAGGATACGTTCATTAGAGTTACCTCTGCTCCAGAGGATACATTCATTAGAGTTACCTCTGCTCCAGAGGATACATTCATTAGAGTTACCTCTGCTCCAGAGGATACATTCATTAGAGTTACCTCTGCTCCAGAGGATACGTTCATTAGTTACCAGCCTCAGAAATGGCAGCCCAATAAATGCTTCACTGATTCAAGTAACAGACACATCAACATCAACTGTTCAGAGGAGACTGTGTGAATCAGGCCTTCATGGTTGAATTGCTGCAAAGAAACCACTACTAAAGAACACCAATAAGAAGAAGTGTCACTTGGGCCAAGAAACATGAGCAATGGACATTAGACCGGTTGAAATGTGTCCTTTGGTCTGGAGTCCAAATTGGAGATTTTTGGTTCCAACCGCCGTGTTTTTGTGAGACGCGGTGTGGGTGAACGGATGATCTCCGCATGTGTAGTTCCCACCGTAAAGCATGGAGGTGGTGTGATGGTGTGGGGGTGCTTTGCTGGTGACACTGATTTATTTAGAATTCAAGGCACATAACCAACATGGCTACAACAGCATTCTGCAGTGATAAGCCCAAACAGATGGCATGGCGTAGTGGGACTATAATTTGTTTTTCAACAGGACAATGACCCAACACCTCCAGGTTGTGTAAGGGCTATTTTACCAAAAAGGAGAGTGATGGAGTGCTGCATCAGATGACCTGGCCTCCATAACCCCCCGACCTCAAACACATTGAGATGGTTTGGGATGAGTCGGACCGCAGAGTGAAGGAAAAGCAGCCAACAAGTGCTCAGTATATGTGGGAACTCCTTCAAGACTGTTGTAAATCAATTACAGGTGAAGCTGGATGAGAGAATGCCAAGAGTGTGCAAAGCTATCATCAAGGCAAAGGGTTGCTAACCTGAACCAGGCTGCAGGCACTGGTTACCGTTTTAAGCTTTTTCTTGAGTGGGCAGCTTGATGAAAGCCATGTGCCTTTTACTGAGGAGTGGCTTCCATCTAGCCACTCTACCATAAAGGCCTGATTGGTGAAGTGCTGCAGAGATGGTTGTCCTTCTGGAAGATTCTACCATCTCCACACAGAAGAACTCTAGAGCTCTGTCAGAGTGACCATTTGGTTCTTGGTCACCTCCCTGACCAAGGCCGTTCTCCCAATTCTGAATTTGGCTGGGCGGCCAGCTCTAGGAAGAGTCTTGGTGGTTTCAACTTCGTCCATTTAAGCATGATGGAGGCAGGCCTCCCAGGTGGTGCAGTGGTCTATGGCACTAAGCTTAGCTGTGCCACCAGAGATTCTGGGTTTGAGCCCAGTCTCTGTTGCAGCCGGCCGCGACCGGGAGGTCCATGGGGCGACGCGCAATTGGCCCAGCGTCATCCGGGTTAGGGAGGGTTTGGCCGGAAGGGATATCCTTGTCTCATCGCGCACTAGCGACTCCTGTGGCGGGCCGGGCGCAGTGCACGCTGATCTGATCACGCATGGCTCTCGACCTTCGCCTCTCCTGAGTCCGTACGGGAGTTGCAGTGATGAGACAAGACTAACTATCAATTGGAAACCACGAAATTGGGGAGAATTTTTTATTTTTTTAAATAATGGAGGCCACTGATTTCTTGGGGACCTTCAATGCTGCATAATTGTTTCGGTACCCTTCCCCAGATCTGTGCCTCAACACAATCCTGTCTTGGAGGACAATTCCTTTGACCTCATGGCTTGGTTTTTGCTCTGAAATTCACTGTTAACTGTGGGACCTTATATAGACAGGTGTGTGCCTTTCTAAATCATGTCCAATCAATTGAATTTACCTCAGGTGATCTCCAATCAAGTTGTAGAAACATCTGAAGGATGATCAATGGAAACAGGATGCACCTGAGATCAATTTAGAGTCTCATAGCAAAGGTATGAATACGTACGTAAATAAGGTATTTCTAGTTTTTAATAAATTAGCAAACATGTCTAAAAAACTTTTTTAGCTTTGTCATTATGGAGAGTTATGTGTAGATTGCTGAGGAAATTGTTTAATTTAATCCATTTGAGAAAAAGGCTGTAATTTAACAAAATGTGGAAAAAGTCAAGGGGTCTGAATACGTTCCGAATGCACTGTAGGTCCTGGATGACAGGAAGCTTTGACCCAGTGATGTACTGGGCCATACACACTACCCTCTGTAGCGCCAAACAATCGGATGCCAAGCAGTTGCCATACCAGGCGATGATGCAATCGGTCAGGATGCTCTCGATGGTGCAGCTGTAGAAGTTTGAGGATCTGGGGAACCATGCCAAATCTTTTCAGTCTCCTGAGGGGGAAAGGTGTTGTTGTGCCCTCTTCGCGACTGCCTTAGTGTGTTTGGACCATGAGTTTGTTGGTGATGTGGACACCAAGGAACTTAAAGATCTCAACCTGCTACACTTCAGCGCCGTCGATGTGAAAGGGGCGTGTTCGGCCCTCCTTTTCCTATAGTCCACGATCATCTCCTTTGTCTTGCTCACATTGAGGGAGAGGTTGTTGTCCTGGCACCACACTGCCAGTTCTCTGACCTCCTCCCTATAGGCTGTTTCATCGTTGTCGATGATCAGGCCTACCACTTGTGTCGTAAGCAAACTTAATGGTGTTGGAGTCGTGCTTTCCACACAGTCGTGGGTGAACAGGGAATACAGGAGGGGACTAAGCACGAACCCTGAGGGGCCCCCGGGTTGAGGATCAGCGTGGCAGGGGATGTTGTTGTCTGTATTGATGTGGCAGATATGTTGTTGCCTACCCTTACCACATGGGAGGCGGCCCGTCAGGAAGTCCTTGATCCAGTTGCAGAGGGAGGTGTTTAGTCCCAGGGTCCTTAGCTTAGTGATGAGTAGTGTGGGCACTATGGTGTTGATCGCTGAGCTGTAGTCAATTAATAGCATTCTCACATACAGTGGCAAGAAAAAGTATGTGAACCCTTTGGAATTACCTGGATTTCTGCATAAATTGGTAAAAATTTGATCTGACCATCTACGTCAGAACAGACACACAGTGTGCTTTTAAACTAATAACACACAAATTCTTGTATTTTTCTTGTCTATATTGAATACATTGTTTAAACATTCACAGTGTAGGTTGGAAAAAGTATGTGAACCCTTAGGCTAATGACTTCCCCAAAAGCTACTTGAAGTCATGGGTCAGCTAACCTGGAGTCCAATCAATGAGACGAGATGTTGGTTAGAGTTACCCTGCCCTATACAAAACCCTCACAAAATTTGAGTTTGCTATTCATAAGAAGCATTGGGGCGGCAGGGTAGCCTAGTGGTTGGAGCGTTGGACTAGTAACCGGAAGGTTGCGAGTTCAAACCCCCGAGCTGACAAGGTACAAATCTGTCATTCTGCCCCTGAACAGGCAGTTAAACCCACTGTTCCTAGGCCGTCATTGAAAATAAGAATGTGTTCTTAACTGACTTGCCTGGTTAAATAAAGGTTTTTAAATAAATAAAAAAAAGAATTGCCTGATGTGAACCATGCCTCAAACAAAAGATATCTCAGAAGACCCAAGATTAAGAATTGTTGACTTGCATAGAGCTGGAAAGGGTTACAAAAGTATCTCTAAAAGCCTTGATGTTCATCAGTCCACGGTAAGACAAATGGTCTATAAATGGAGAAAGTTCAGCACTGTTGCTACTCTTCCTAGGAGTGGCCGTCCTGCAAAGATGACTGCAAGAGCACAGCGCAGAATGCCCAATGAGGTTAAGAAGAATCCTAGTGTCAGCTGAAAATGTAGACATCTCTGGAACATGCCATCATCTCTGTTGACTAGTCTACGATACGTAAAACACTAAACAAGAATGGTGTTCATGGGAGGACACCACGGAAGAAGCCACTGCTGTCCAAAAAAAAAGTTTGCAAAAGAGCACCTGGATGTTCCACAGCTCTACTGGCAAATATTCTGTGGACAGATGAAACTAAGGTTGAGTTGTTTGGAAGGAACAAACAACACTATGTGTGGAGAAAAAAAGGCACAGCACACCAACATCAAAACCTCATCCCAACTGTAAAGTATGGTGGAGGGAGCATCATGGTTTGGGGCTGCTTTGCTGCCTCAGGGTCTGGACAGCTTGCTACAGCTTGCAGGAGAATGTAAGGCTATCCGTCTGCCAATTGAAGCGCAACAGAAGTTGGGTGATGCAACAGGACAACGACCCAAAACACAGAAGTAAATCAACAACAGGATGGCTTCAACAGAAGAAAATACACCTTCTGGAGTGACCCAGTCCTGACCTCAACCCGATTGAGATGCTGTGGCATGACCTCAAGAGAGCAGTTCACACCAGACATCCCAAGAATATTGCTGAACTGAAACAGTTTTGTAAAGAGGAATGGTCCAAAATTCCTCCTGACCATTGTGCAGGTCTGATCCGCAACTACAAAAAAACATTTGGTTGAGGTTATTGCAACCAGTTATTAAATCCAAGGGTTCACATACTTTCCCACCCTGCACTGTGAATGTTTACATGCTGTGTAATCAATAGACATGAAAACGTATAATTGTGTTATTAGTTTAAGCAGACTGTCTATTGTTGTGACTTAGATGAAGATCAGATCAAATTTTATGACCAATTTAAGCAGATATCCAGGTAATTCCAAAGGGTTCCCATACTTATTCTTGACACCGTAGATGTTCCTTTTGTCCAGGTGGGAAAGGGCAATGTGGAATGCGATTGAGATTTGTTGGGGCGGTATGTGAATTGGAGTGGGTCTAAGGTTTCTGGGATGATGGTGTTGATGTGAGCCATGACCAGCCTTTCAAAGCACTTCATGGCTACCGACGTAAGTACTATGGGGCTGTAGTCATTTAGGCAGGTTACCTTCGCTTTTTGGGCACAGGGACTATGGTGGTCTGTTTGAAACATGTAGGTATTACAGACTCGGTCAGGGAGAGGTTGAAAATGTCAGTGAAGACACTTGCCAGTTGGTCAGCACATGCTCGGAGTACACGTCCTGGTAATCTGTCTGGCCCCGCTGACTTGTGAATGGTGACCTGTTTAAAATGTCTTGCTCACATCTGCTACGGAGAGCATGATCACACAGTTGTCCGGAACAGCTGGTGGTCTCATGCATGCTTCAGTGTTGCTTGCCTCGAAGAGAGCATAAAAGGCATTTAGCTTGTCTGGTAGGCTCGTGTCACTGGGCAGCTCGTGGCTGGGTTTCCCTTTGTAGTCTGTAATAGTTTTCAAGACATGCCACATCCTGAGGAACGACAGAGCCGGTGGAGTAGGATTCAATCATAGTCCTGTATTGATGCTTTGCCTGTTTGATGGTTCGTCTGAGGGCAGAGCGGGATTTCTTATGAGCAACAGGATTAGTGTCCTGATCCTTGAAAGCGGCAGCTCTAGCCTTTAGCTCGGTGCGGATGTGGCCTGTAATCCATGGTTTCTGGTTGGGATATGTACCTACTATCACTTTGGGGACGATGTTGTCGATGCACTTGTTGATGAAGCCGGTGACAGATGTGGTATACTCCTCAATGCCATTGGATGAACCCCAGATCATATTCCAGTCCCTTAACGTTGCATACGCATCATCTGACCACTTCCGTATTGAGCGAGTCACTGGTACTTCCTGCTTTAGTTTTTGCTTGCAGGAATCAGGAGGATATAGAGTTATGATCAGATTTGCCAAATGGAGGGAGAGCTTTGTATGTGTCTCTGTGTGTGGGGTAAAGATGGTCTAGAGTTTTTCCCTCTGGTTGCACATTTGACATGCTGGTAGAAATGAGGTCAAACTGATTTAAGTTTCCCTGCATTAAAGTCCCTGGCCACTAGGAGTGCTGCTTCTGGATGAGCATTTTCTTGTTTGCTTATGGCCGTATACAGCTCATTGAGTGTGGACTTAGTGCCAGCATCGGTTTGTGGTGGTAGATGGGGGTAGAGTAATGGCAGCTCATTATTTGATCTAGTAAAGGGGTCGATGTAGCAGCTCATTATTTGATCTAGTAATGGGGGTAGATGTAGCAGTAGCAGCTCATTATTTGATCAGTAATGGGGGTAGATATGGCAGTAGCAGCTCATTATTTGATCAGTAATGGGGGTAGATGTAGCAGTAGCAGCTCATTATTTGATCAGTAATGGGGGTAGATATGGCAGTAGCAGCTCATTATTTGATCAGTAATGGGGGTAGATGTGGCAGTAGCAGCTCATTATTTGATCTAGTAATGGGGGTAGATGTGGCAGTAGCAGCTCATTATTTGATCTAGTAATGGGGGTAGATGTGGCAGTAGCAGCTCATTATTTGATCTAGTAATGGGGGTAGATGTGGCAGTAGCAGCTCATTATTTGATCTAGTAATGGGGGTAGATGTGGCAGTAGCAGCTCATTATTTGATCTAGTAATGGGGGGGTAGTGTGGCAGCTCATTATTTGATCTAGTAATGGGGGGTAGATGTGGCAGCTCATTATTTGATCTAGTATGGGGGGTAGATGTGGCAGTAGCAGCTCATTATTTGATCTAGTAATGGGGGGTAGATGTGGCAGCTCATTATTTGATCTAGTAATGGGGGTAGTGTGGCAGCTCATTATTTGATCTAGTAATGGGGGGTAGATGTGGCAGCTCATTATTTGATCTAGTAGATGTGGCAGTAGCAGCTCATTATTTGATCTAGTATGGGGGGTAGATGTGGCAGCTCATTATTTGATCTAGTAATGGGGGGTAGATGTGGCAGCTCATTATTTGATCTAGTAATGGGGGGTAGATGTGGCAGCTCATGATTTAATCTAGTATGCGGGGTAGATGTGGCAGCTCAATATTTGATCTAGTAATGGGGTAGATATGGCAGTAGCAGCTCAATATTTGATCTAGTAATGGGGGGTAGATGTGGCAGAGGCAGCTCATTATTTGATCTAGTTATGGGGGGTAGTAGATGTGGCAGCTCATTATTTGATCTAGTAATGGGGGTAGATGTGGCAGTAGCAGCTCATTATTTGATCTAGTTATGGGGGGGTAGTAGATGTGGCAGCTCATTATTTGATCTAGTTATGGGGGGTAGTAGATGTGGCAGCTCATTATTTGATCTAGTAATGGGGGTGTAGATGTGGCAGCTCATTATTTGATCTAGTAATGGAGTTGTAGATGTGGCAGCTCATTATTTGATCTAGTAATGGGGGTAGATGTGGCAGTAGAAGCTCATTATTTGATCTAGTAATGGGGGTAGATGTGGCAGCTCATTATTTGATCTAGTAATGGGGGGAGATGTGGCAGCTCATTTTTTGATCTATTAATGGGGGGTAGATGTGGCAGCTCATTATTTGATCAGTAATGGGGTGGATATGTCAGTATCTCTTTCCTTCATTAAGGACCGGGGGGGGGGGTGTCTTTCTCGGTCCTTCATTCAGGAAAGACAACAGTTAGGAATACCGTCACTAAACCTCTAAGAAACTAAAATGAAAAGCCATCTTTCCGGCAAAAACAACAATGTATTGGTGAAAACAAATGTAAGGCTTTGGACAATATGTGGCAAAACATCATATCTTTATGAGTTAAAGAGAAACAATAATTCATTCATATGAAACATCGTTTGAGAAATACAACAAGCAAAAGAACAAATGGACTGTAATGGGAACGAGAGTAAAACAATCAACCTGAACGATTCATTTTATATAGATATATTATAACCACAAGAAAACATAAAGAATTAAATAGCAGCTTCTGTTCAGACAATTACTTAGAAGAACATAAACAGTGATGTGTATGAACATGTTCTGAGGTCTAACTACACCAAATATACAAAAGTATGTGGACACCCCTTCAAATGAGTGGATTCAGCTCATTTCTGCCACACCCATTGCTGACATGTATAAAATTCACCACACAGCCATGCAATCTCCATAGCTCAACATTGGCAGTAGCATGGCCCTTACTGAAGAGCTCAGTGACTTTCAATGTGGCACCGTCATAGGATGCCACCTTTCCAACAAGTCAGTTAGTCAAATATCTTCCCTGCTGGAGCTGCCCCGGTCAACAGTAAGTGCTGTTATTGTGAAGTGGAAACGTCAAGGAGCAACAACAGCTCAGCCACGAAGTGGTAGGCCACACCGGCTCACAGAACGGGACCGCCGAGTGCTGAAGCAGGTAGCGCGTTTAAAAACACTCAGTACCGAGTTCCAAACTGCCTCTGGAAGCAACGTCAGCACAAGAACTGTTCGTCGGAGCATCATGAAATGGGTTTCCATGGCTGAGCAGCAGCACACAAGCCTAAGATCACCATGCACAATGCCAAGTGTCGGCTGGAGTGGTGTAAAGCTCACCTCTATTGGACTCTGGAGCAGTGGAAACGCTTTCTCTGGAGTGATGAATCGCGATTCATCATCTGGCAGTTCGACAGACAAATCTGGGTTTAGCCGATGCCAGGTAACGCTACCTGCTCGAATGCATAGTGCCAACTGTAAAGTTTGGTGGAGGAGGAATAACAGTCTGGGGCTGTTTTTCATGGTTCGGGGTAGGGCCCTTAGTTCCAGTGAACAGAAATCTTAACGCTACAGCATACAATGACATTCTAGATGATTATGTGCTTCCAACTTTATGGTAAAAGTTTGGGGGAAGGCCCTTTCCTGTTTCAGCATGACAATGCCCCCGTGCACAAAGTGAGGTCCATACAGAAATGGTTTGTTGAGATCGATGTGGAAGAACTTGACCGGCCTGCGCAGAGCCCTGACCTCAATCCCATTGGGATGCTGACTGCTAGCCAGGCCTAATCGCCCAACATCAGTGCCGACCTCACTAATGCTCTTGTGGCTGAATTGAAGCAAGTCCCAGCAGCAATGTACCAACATCTAGTGGAAAGCCTTCCCAGAAGAGTGGAGGCTGTTATAGCAGCAATGTTCCAACATCTAGTGGAAAGCCTTCCCAGAAGAGTGGAGGCTGTTATAGCCGCAATGTTCCTACATCTAGTGGAAAGCCTTCCCAGAAGAGTGGAGGCTGTTATAGCAGCAATGTTCCAACATCTAGTGGAAAGCCTTCCCAGAAGAGTGGAGGCTGTTATAGCAGCAATGTTCCAACATCTAGTGGAAAGCCTTCCAAGAAGAGTAGAGGCTGTTATAGCAGCAGAAGGGGGACCAACTCCATATTAATGCCCATCATTTTGAAATGAGATGTTTGACGAGTAGGTGTCCACATACTGTTGGTGATGTAGTGAACGACTGAAAGAGCAATGGAGAAATGTTCTGAATCTTAGAGCAGAGACTACAGTGTAAATATATACCTGCTGTGTACAGCAATGTCTCCCTCCCTCCATACTACTGGACTGGAGACAACTCCTGTCTGTCCCTACTCCCTCCATACTACTGGACTGGAGCCATACATCCGGTCAGAGGAACTAAGCATATGGAGCCATACATCCGGTCAGAGGAACTAAGCATATGGAGCCATACATCCGGTCAGAGGAACTAAGCATATGGAGCCATACATCCGGTCAGAGGAACTAAGCATATGGAGCCATACATCCGGCAAGAGAAACTAAGCATATTGAGCCATACATCCGGTCAGAGGAACTAAGCATATGGAGCCATACATCCGGCAAGAGAAACTAAGCATATTGAGCCATACATCCGGTCAGAGGAACTAAGCATATGGAGCCATACATCCGGTCAGAGGAGCTAAGCATATGGAGCCATACATCCGGTCAGAGGAACTAAGCATTTGGAGCCATACATCCGATCAGAGGAACTAAGCATATGTAGCCATACATCCGGTCAGAGGAGCTAAGCATATGGAGCCATACATCCGGTCAGAGGAACTAAGCATATGGAGCCATACATCCGGTCAGAGGAACTAAGCATATGGAGCCATACATCCGGTCAGATGAACAAAGCATATGGAGCCATACATCCGGCCAGAGGAACTAAGCATATGGAGCCATACATCCGGTCAGAGGAGCTAAGCATATGGAGCCATACATCCGGTCAGAAGAACTAAGCATATGGAGCCATACATCCGGTCAGAGGAACTAAGCATATGGAGCCATACATCCGGTCAGATGAACTAAGCATATGGAGCCATACATCCGGTCAGATGAACTAAGCATATGGAGCCATACATCCGGTCAGAGGAGCTAAGCATATGGAGCCATACATCCGGGCAGAGGAACTAAGAAGGGAACTGAAGGACTGGATAAAACAACCTCCCATTGATCACAATCCTTTAAGATACTAAATAATTTAGTCATGTCTTGTAGGCCTAGGAGACGACAAGTAGTTTACGCAAATGTCAGAATGATTCCTGTCAATCACAGACAAGACAAAGGGAGAAGACGTAGTTCACACTAGTGTCAGAATGATTCCTGTCAATCACAGACAAGACAAAGGGAGAAGACGTAGTTCACACCAGACAACTAATCATCATCAGTGGTGACCATCTTGTCCCAGTTCAACAGAGAGGATCATGTCTGTCCATCCACTGATATACAGACACAGAGACAGACAGCGCTTGACCGTTGACGTGGCTTCCAGACAGAAGATTTAACATTTACCTCACAATAATAATAATGCCCCCCAATATTACACAGTGAGCCAACCAACCAACCATCACTCTGAAAGGCTGTCTCCATTTGGGGATATTTAGAAAAACTAATAGAAAACACACTGTATATATATATAGTGTACCATCTCAGTACCTGTATAAAGTTTAGAACACCTACTCATTCCAGGGTTTTTCTTTATTTTTACTATTTTCTACATTGTAGAATAATAGTGACGAAATCTAAACTATGGAATCATGTTGTAACCCAAAAAAGAGAAAGAGTTCAAAATATATTTTCATTTTGAGATTCTTCAAATAGCCACCCTTTTGCCTTGATGACAGCTTTGCATTCTCTCAACCAGCTTTATGAGGTAATCACCTGGAATGCATTTCAATTAACAGGTGTGCCTTGTTAAAAGTTATTTTTGTGGAATTTCTTTCCTTCTTAATGCGTTTGAGCCAATCAGTTGTGTGTTTGAGCCAATCAGTTGTGTGTTTGAGCCAATCAGTTGTGTTGTGACAAGGTAGGGTTGGTATACAGAAGATAGCCCTATTTGGTAAAAGACCAAGTCCATATTATGGCAAGAACAGCTCAAATAAGCAAAGAGAAACGACAGTCCATCATTAATTTAAGGCATGACAGTCAATATGGAACATTTCAAGAACTTTGAAAGTTTCTTCAAGTGCAGTCACAAAAACCATCAAGCGCTATGATGAATTTGGTTATCATGAGGACTGCCACAGGAAAGGAAGACCCAGAGTTACCTCAGCTGCAGAGGATAAGTTCACTAGAGTTACCAGCCTCACTAACAGACACATCTCAACATCAACTGTTTAGAGGAGACTGTGAATCAGGACTTCATGGTCGAATTGCTGAAACCACTACTAAAGGACACCAATAGGAAGAAGAGACTTGCTTGGGCCAAGAAACACGACCAATGGACATTAGACCGGTGGAAATCTGTCCTTTGGTCTGATGAGTCCAAATTTGAGATTTTTGGTTCCAACAGCCGTGTCTTTGTGCGATGCAGAGTAGATGAACGGATGATCTCCGCATGTGTGGTTCCCACCGTGAAGCATGGAGGAGGTGGTGTGATGTATTCTGCAGCGATACACCATCCCATCTGGTTTGTGCTTAGTGGGATTATAATTTGTTGTTCAACAGGACAATGACCCAACACACCTCCAGGCTGTGTAAGGGCTATTTGACCAAGAAGGAGAGTGATGGAGTGCTGCATCAGATGACCTGGCCTCCACAATCACCCGACCTCAACCCAATTGAGATGGTTTGGGATGAGTTGGAACACAGAGTGAAGGAAAAGCAGCCAACAAGTGCTCAGCATATGTGGGAACTCCTTCAAGACTGTTGGAAAAGCATTCCTCATGAAGCTGGTTGAGAGAATGCCAAGAGTGCAAAGCTGTCATCAAGGCAAAGGGTGGCTTTGAAGAATCTCAAATATATTTTGATTTGCTTAACACTTTTTTGGCTTTTTTTTGGTTTTGATGTCTTCACTATTATTCTACAATGTAGAAAATAGTAAACATTAAGAAAAACCCTTGAATGAGTAGGTGTGTCCAAACTTTTGACTGGTAGCGGTAACCAGAAACCTTCCTGAACAACAGACTTGCGTTTTATATATAAAGGTAGCTGGGCCTAAAGGAATATATGTAAAAAACACAGTTGTTCAGGTTGTGGTTCAGGGTCCTCCCAGCAGGCCTCAGCAGGAGGTGCTTTATATCAGGCAGTTGATAGAAATGTCAATACAATAACAGAATGAAAAAGTAGGAGTCCCACCACAGAGGAGTCCCACCACAGAGGAGTCCACCAAGCTCTTTAGAAAAGAGGGATGAGGGATGGAGAGAGGTCCACTAGGATCAGCAGGCCGAGGACTGTGGGAGGGGCATGGCACGTTCCTTCTTCCTCACTCCGTTCATGTGTGCGTAGGGCGGTGAGCCATTGAAGGCTGGTCGCAGCAGGACCTGGGCGACCGCCTCCGGGCCGTTGGACTCCACCTGTCCTGAAGCCCCTGAGCTCTGGGCTGAGGAGGGGCCAGGGGCCACTCGGGAGCAGCAGGCCTGGCTGGTGGCCCCGAGGGCTGGGGAGCAGGGGGACGAGGGAGCCTGGGGCTGAACCTGCCCAGAGGACTGGGCTGAAGGGGGGGTGGAGCCCAGCGTTAATGGATCGTCGGGGGCCGTGGAGGCTGATGTCTGTTGGGAGGGGGGAGGAGGGGGCTGGTTGGGCAGGGCGGACCCGGAGCTGGTGGGGGGGCAGGGGATGGGGGGCCGTGAAGAGGCAGCTGGGCCTAAAGGAACATTCTTCATGTTCTCTACCTCCATGTCTAACTCCTCTGTGTCTGGAAGCTTGTTCTCTTCGCTGTAAAAGAAACTCATCTCTCTGAACGGTGGGTCCAGCTCCTCCTTGATGCTGTTAATGATCTCCAGAAACGACGGACGCATCTTAGGGTTGTACTGCCAACACATACGCATTAACTCAAACCTGGTAGGAGAGAGAGAGAAGTTAGATGTTATCTAATGGGTGCAGGCAGTAGTTCTTTCAATTCAAGCACCAAAACAGTTCACGTTCCATATCTATACATGTCCACACCAGTGTGTGTGTGTGTGTGTGTGTGTGTGTGTGTGTGTGTGTGTGTGTGTGCGCGTGTGTGTGTGTGTACAGTAACACTTGTTATCCAGATAGGGTTGTTTGTGAAGCATTAAAATGATGTTATATTTCACCCTCCGGTCAATAGATGGCAGTATACTAGACATTACATCCTCCAGTCAATAGATGGCAGTATACTAGACATTACATCCTCCAGTCAATAGATGGCAGTATACTAGACATTACATCCTCCAGTCAATAGATGGCAGTATACTAGACATTACATCCTCCAGTCAATAGATGGCAGTATACTAGACATTACATCCTCCAGTCAATAGATGGCAGTATACTAGACATTACATCCTCCAGTCAATAGATGGCAGTATACTAGACATTACATCCTCCAGTCAATAGATGGCAGTATACTAGACATTACATCCTCCAGTCAATAGATGGCAGTATACTAGACATTACAGCCTCCAGTCAATAGATGGCAGTATACTAGACATTACATCCTCCGGTCAATAGATGGCAGTATACTAGACATTACATCCTCCAGTCAATAGATGGCAGTATACTAGACATCACATCCTCCAGTCAATAGATGGCAGTATACTAGACATTACATCCTCCAGTCAATAGATGGCAGTATACTAGACATTATATCGTCCAGTCAATAGATGGCAGTATACTAGACATTATATCCTCCAGTCAATAGATGGCAGTATACTAGACATCACATCCTCCAGTCAATAGATGGCAGTATACTAGACATTACATCCTCCGGTCAATAGATGGCAGTATACTAGACATTACATCCTCCGGTCAATAGATGGCAGTATACTAGACATTACATCCTCCAGTCAATAGATGGCAGTATACTAGACATTACATCCTCCGGTCAATAGATGGCAGTATACTAGACATTACATCCTCCGGTCAATAGATGGCAGTATACTAGACATTACATCCTCCAGTCAATAGATGGCAGTATACTAGACATTACATCCTCCAGTCAATAGATGGCAGTATACTAGACATTACATCCTCCAGTCAATAGATGGCAGTATACTAGACATTACATCCTCCAGTCAATAGATGGCAGTATACTAGACATTACATCCTCCAGTCAATAGATGGCAGTATACTAGACATTACATCCTCCAGTCAATAGATGGCAGTATACTAGACATTACATCCTCCAGTCAATAGATGGCAGTATACTAGACATTACATCCTCCAGTCAATAGATGGCAGTATACTAGACATTACAGCCTCCAGTCAATAGAGCAGAGCCCCAATCTGCTGAAACCTAACAGGCTACCGGACTGGCAGAGCCCCAATCTGCTGAAACCTAACAGGCTACCGGACTGGCAGAGCCCCAAGCTGCTGAAACCTAACAGGCTACCGGACTGGCAGAGCCCCAAGCTGCTGAAACCTAACAGGCTACCGGACTGGCAGAGCCCCAAGCTGCTGAAACCTAACAGGCTGAACAGGCTACCAGACTGGCAGAGCCCCAAGCTGCTGAAACCTAACAGGCTGAACAGGCTACCAGACTGGCAGAGCCCCAAGCTGCTGAAACCTAACAGGCTACCGGACTGGCAGAGCCCCAAGCTGCTGAAACCTAACAGGCTACCGGACTCGCAGAGCCCCAAGCTGCTGAAACCTAACAGGCTACCGGACTGGCAGAGCCCCAAGCTGCTGAAACCTAACAGGCTGAACAGGCTACCAGACTGGCAGAGCCCCAAGCTGCTGAAACCTAACAGGCTACCGGACTGGCAGAGCCCCAAGCTGCTGAAACCTAACAGGCTACCGGACTGGCAGAGCCCCAAGCTGCTGAAACCTAACAGGAGGAGGAGGTAGTCCAGGGAGAGGAGGAGGTGGTGGTCCAGGGAGAGGAGGAGGAGGTGGTCCAGGGAATATACTGTACACACGCACCAATCTAATTCCACAAAATGATGCAAAGTAACCTACATACCGATAAGCCTGACCGGTCAAATATATTCCCATGGTATTTCCATCAATAGACTAAAGCATTATTTCACAACAGGATTTTTCTTCCCCCGGACAATTGGCACCAATTTTATTTATCGGCTTTTCCATTTTTGGGGGCAAAAATCCAGATATACCGGGCTAACGGACACCTAGGTGTGTGTGTGTAACTCACAGCATGTCTGGGCAGTTGTCTGGTTTGTCTAGCAGTCCTCCGTCCATAACGAAGCGCAGCACCTGCTCATTGGACATCCCCTGGTAGGGCTGCTCTGCTAGTGTGGCTATCTCCCATAACACCACCCCAAAAGACCTGCAGAGAGAGGAGACAGGATTATACACCCTACAACCTACACACCATGACCCTACACACCATGACCTGGTAGGGCTGCTCTGCTAGTGTGGCTATCTCCCATAACACCACCCCAAAAGACCTGCAGAGAGAGAGGAGACAGGATAATACACCCTACAACCTACACACCCTGACCCTACACACCATGACACTATACACCCTACACACCATACTCCCTGACCCTATACACGCTACACACCATGACCCTATACTCCATGGCTAGGCTCCATGTCATCTACAAGACCCTGCTAGGTAAAGTCCCCCCTTATCTCAGCTCGCTGGTCACCATAGCATCTCCCACCTGTAGCACACGCTCCAGCAGGTATATCTCTCTAGTCACCCCCAAAACCAATTCTTTCTTTGGCCGCCTCTCCTTCCAGTTCTCTGCTGCCAATGACTGGAACGAACTACAAAAATCTCTGAAACTGGAAACACTTATCTCCCTCACTAGCTTTAAGCACCAACTGTCAGAGCAGCTCACAGATTACTGCACCTGTACATAGCCCACCTATAATTTAGCCCAAACAACTACCTCTTTCCCAACTGTATTTAATTTTAATTTATTTATTTATTTTGCTCCTTTGCACCCCATTATTTTTATTTCTACTTTGCACATTCTTCCATTGCAAAACTACCATTCCAGTATTTTACTTGCTATATTGTATTTACTTTGCCATCATGGCCTTTTTTGCCTTTACCTCCCTTCTCACCTCATTTGCTCACATTGTATATAGACTTGTTTATACTGCATTATTGACTGTATGTTTGTTTTTACTCCATGTGTAACTCTGTGTCATTTTATCTGTCGAACTGCTTTGCTTTATCTTGGCCAGGTCGCAATTGTAAATGAGAACTTGTTCTCAACTTGCCTACCTGGTTAAATAAAGGTGTTCTCAACTAGCCTACCTGGTTAAATAAAGGTGTTCTCAACTAGCCTACCTGGTTAAATAAAGGTGTTCTCAACTAGCCTACCTGGTTAAATAAAGGTGTTCTCAACTAGCCTACCTGGTTAAATAAAGGTGTTCTCAACTAGCCTACCTGGTTAAATAAAGGTGTTCTCAACTAGCTTACCTGGTTAAATAAAGGTGTTCTCAACCAGCCTACCTGGTTAAATAAAGGTGTTCTCAACTAGCCTACCTGGTTAAATAAAGGTGTTCTCAACTAGCCTACCTGGTTAAATAAAGGTGTTCTCAACTAGCCTACCTGGTTAAATAAAGGTGTTCTCAACTAGCTTACCTGGTTAAATAAAGGTGTTCTCAACCAGCCTACCTGGTTAAATAAAGGTGTTCTCAACTAGCCTACCTGGTTAAATAAAGGTGTTCTCAACTAGCCTACCTGGTTAAATAAAGGTGTTCTCAACCAGCCTACCTGGTTAAATAAAGGTGTTCTCAACTAGCCTACCTGGTTAAATAAAGGTGTTCTCAACTAGCCTACCTGGTTAAATAAAGGTGTTCTCAACTAGCCTACCTGGTTAAATAAAGGTGTTCTCAACTAGCCTACCTGGTTAAATAAAGGTGTTCTCAACTAGCCTACCTGGTTAAATAAAGGTGTTCTCAACTAGCCTACCTGGTTAAATAAAGGTGTTCTCAACTAGCCTACCTGGTTAAATAAAGGTGTTCTCAACTAGCCTACCTGGTTAAATGAAGGTGTTCTCAACTAGCCTACCTGGTTAAATAAAGGTGTTCTCAACTAGCCTACCTGGTTAAATAAAGGTGTTCTCAACTAGCCTACCTGGTTAAATAAAGGTGTTCTCAACCAGCCTACCTGGTTAAATAAAGGTGTTCTCAACTAGCCTACCTGGTTAAATAAAGGTGTTCTCAACTAGCCTACCTGGTTAAATAAAGGTGTTCTCAACTAGCCTACCTGGTTAAATAAAGGTGTTCTCAACTAGCCTACCTGGTTAAATAAAGGTGTTCTCAACTAGCCTACCTGGTTAAATAAAGGTGTTCTCAACTAGCCTACCTGGTTAAATAAAGGTGTTCTCAACTAGCCTACCTGGTTAAATAAAGGTAAAATAAAATAAAATAAAAATACACCATGTCACTACACACCATGTCACTACACACCATGTCACTACACACCATGTCACTACACACCATGTCACTACACACCATGACCCTACACACCATGTCACTACACACCATGTCACTACACACCATGTCACTACACACCATGTCACTACACACCATGTCACTACACACCATGTCACTACACACCATGTCACTACACACCATGTCACTACACACCATGACCCTACACACCATGACCCTACACACCATGACCCTACACACCATGACCCTACACACCATGACCCTACACACCATGACCCTACACACCATGACCCTACACACCATGACCCTACACACCATGACCCTATACACAATGACCCTACACACTACACATCATGACCCTATACACCCTACACACCATGACACTATACACCATGACCCTACACACCAGGCCCCTACACACCAAGACCCTATGTGTGTGTTTGTGTGTGTGTGTGAGAGAGGAAGTGTGTGTGATCAGGAGAGGAGTAATGTAGAGGAGTTGCTGGAGGAGAGGAGTAATGTAGAGGAGTTGCTGGAGGAGAGGAGTAATGTAGAGGAGTTGCTGGAGGAGAGGAGTAATGTAGAGGAGATGCTGGAGGAGAGGAGTAATGTAGAGGAGTTGCTGGAGGAGAGGAGTAATGTAGAGGAGTTTCTGGAGGAGAGGAGTAATGTAGAGGAGTTTCTGGAGGAGAGGAGTAATGTAGAGGAGTTTCTGGAGGAGAGGAGTAATGTAGAGGAGTTGCTGGAGGAGAGGAGTAATGTAGAGGAGATGCTGGAGGAGAGGAGTAATGTAGAGGAGTTGCTGGAGGAGAGGAGTAATGTAGAGGAGTTGCTGGAGGAGAGGAGTAATGTAGAGGAGTTGCTGGAGGAGAGGAGTTACTGGAGGAGAGGAGTAATGTAGAGGAGTTACTGGAGGAGAGGTAGAGGAGTTACTGGAGGAGAGGAGTAATGTAGAGGAGTTACTGGAGGAGAGGAGTAATGTAGAGGAGTTGCTGGAGGAGAGGAGTAATGTAGAGGAGATGCTGGAGGAGAGGAGTAATGTAGAGGAGATGCTGGAGGAGAGGAGTAATGTAGAGGAGATGCTGGAGGAGAGGAGTAATGTAGAGGAGATGCTGGAGGAGAGGAGTAATGTAGAGGAGTTACTGGAGGAGAGGAGTATGTAGAGGAGTTGCTGGAGGAGAGGAGTAATGTAGAGGAGTTGCTGGAGGAGAGGAGTAATGTAGAGGAGATGCTGGAGGAGAGGAGTAATGTAGAGGAGATGCTGGAGGAGAGGAGTAATGTAGAGGAGATGCTGGAGGAGTGGAGTAATGTAGAGGAGTTGCTGGAGGAGAGGAGTAATGTAGAGGAGTTGCTGGAGGAGAGGAGTAATGTAGAGGAGTTGCTGGAGGAGAGGAGTAATGTAGAGGAGTTACTGGAGGAGAGGAGTAATGTAGAGGAGTTACTGGAGGAGAGGAGTAATGTAGAGGAGTTGCTGGAGGAGAGGAGTAATGTAGAGGAGTTGCTGGAGGAGAGGAGTAATGTAGAGGAGTTTCTGGAGGAGAGGAGTAATGTAGAGGAGTTTCTGGAGGAGAGGAGTAATGTAGAGGAGTTGCTGGAGGAGAGGAGTTACTGGAGGAGAGGAGTAATGTAGAGGAGTTACTGGAGGAGAGGTAGAGGAGTTACTGGAGGAGAGGAGTAATGTAGAGGAGTTACTGGAGGAGAGGAGTAATGTAGAGGAGTTGCTGGAGGAGAGGAGTAATGTAGAGGAGATGCTGGAGGAGAGGAGTAATGTAGAGGAGATGCTGGAGGAGAGGAGTAATGTAGAGGAGATGCTGGAGGAGAGGAGTAATGTAGAGGAGATGCTGGAGGAGAGGAGTAATGTAGAGGAGTTACTGGAGGAGAGGAGTAATGTAGAGGAGTTGCTGGAGGAGAGGAGTAATGTAGAGGAGTTGCTGGAGGAGAGGAGTAATGTAGAGGAGATGCTGGAGGAGAGGAGTAATGTAGAGGAGATGCTGGAGGAGAGGAGTAATGTAGAGGAGATGCTGGAGGAGTGGAGTAATGTAGAGGAGTTGCTGGAGGAGAGGAGTAATGTAGAGGAGTTGCTGGAGGAGAGGAGTAATGTAGAGGAGTTGCTGGAGGAGAGGAGTAATGTAGAGAAGTTACTGGAGGAGAGGAGTAATGTAGAGAAGTTGCTGGAGGAGAGGAGTAATGTAGAGGAGTTGCTGGAGGAGAGGAGTAATGTAGAGGAGTTGCTGGAGGAGAGGAGTAATGTAGAGGAGTTGCTGGAGGAGAGGAGTAATGTAGAGGAGTTGCTGGAGGAGAGGAGTAATGTAGAGGAGTTACTGGAGGAGAGGAGTAATGTAGAAGAGTTGCTGGAGGAGAGGAGTAATGTAGAGGAGATGCTGGAGGAGAGGAGTAATGTAGAGGAGATGCTGGAGGAGAGGAGTAATGTAGAGGAGATGCTGGAGGAGAGGAGTAATGTAGAGGAGTTGCTGGAGGAGAGGAGTAATGTAGAGGAGTTGCTGGAGGAGAGGAGTAATGTAGAGGAGTTGCTGGAGGAGAGGAGTAATGTAGAGAAGTTACTGTAGGAGAGGAGTAATGTAGAGAAGTTGCTGGAGGAGAGGAGTAATGTAGAGGAGTTGCTGGAGGAGAGGAGTAATGTAGAGGAGTTGCTGGAGGAGAGGAGTAATGTAGAGGAGATGCTGGAGGAGAGGAGTAATGTAGAGGAGTTGCTGGAGGAGAGGAGTAATGTAGAGGAGTTACTGGAGGAGAGGAGTAATGTAGAGGAGTTACTGGAGGAGAGGAGTAATGTAGAGGCGTTACTGGAGGAGAGGAGTAATGTAGAGGAGTTACTGGAGGAGAGGAGTAATATAGAGGAGTTACTGGAGGAGAGGAGTAATGTAGAGGAGTAATATAGAGGAGTTACTGGAGGAGAGGAGTAAGGTAGAGGAGTTACTGGAGGAGAGGAGTAATATAGAGGAGTTACTGGAGGAGAGGAGTAATGTAGAGGAGTAATGTAGAGAAGTTACTGGAGGAGAGGAGTAAGGTAGAGGAGTTACTGGAGGAGAGGAGTAATATAGAGGAGTTACTGGAGGAGAGGAGTAATGTAGAGGAGTAATGTAGAGAAGTTACTGGAGGAGAGGAGTAAGGTAGAGGAGTTACTGGAGGAGAGGAGTAATGTAGAGGAGTTACTGGAGGAGAGGAGTAAGGTAGAGGAGTTACTGGAGGAGAGGAGTAATGTAGAGGAGTTACTGGAGGAGAGGAGTAAGGTAGAGGAGTTACTGGAGGAGAGGAGTAATGTAGAGGAGTAATGTAGAGGAGTTACTGGAGGAGAGGAGTAATGTAGAGGAGTTACTGGAGGAGAGGAGTAATGTAGAGGATTTACTGGAGGAGAGGAGTAATGTAGAGGAGTTACTGGAGGAGAGGAGTAAGGTAGAGGAGTTACTGGAGGAGAGGAGTAAGGTAGAGGAGTTACTGGAGGAGAGGAGTTACTGGAGGAGAGGAGTAATGTAGAGGAGATATTTACTGTAGTGTGCTGTAGTAGTGTACTGTTTATATAAACGGTAGTGAGACCTACTGGCCAGCTCTGCTTTAAACAGACAGACAGAAGCTGGAATGGGACTTGTGTTCCACTCCCTCTCAAAACATCAGGCTAAATGGCTTCCCAAGAGGGGACAAATGGAGAGAGGGGTTCAGGCTCTTCTACAAGGTTGGCTCCATTCCTTTTAAATGTAGTCCCTCCTGGAAGTGAAATAAATTGCTCCATCCTCATTGAAATGAGAAGGTGAATGGTTGAATGGTGCAGTTACCAGACATCAGAGGTGGTGGTGAACACTCCATCTTTAAGGGACTCGGGGGACATCCATCGGACCGGCAGCAACCCCTTTCCTCCTTTACGGTAGTAGTCTGTCTCATAGATGTCTCTGGTCATACCAAAATCTACTCACACACAGGGAAGACGGGGGAATGACTTAACATGCATGTAGAAAAACACTGTTCACATCAATATACGAGGCTAAATTACAAGTCTAATTGAATTGTAATTCTTTAGTAGGAAGTCTGTCTGTTCTTACCACCTATCTTGACGGTGTAGTCGTCTGCCACCATACAGTTCCTGGCGGCCAGGTCTCTGTGGACAAACTTGTTAGCGTTGAGATAAGACATCCCGTCAGCTATCTCCCCAGCCATCTGAATAATCTTCTTCAGAGGAGGGAGGTTGAGACTGTAGGACTGGGACGGCTGTAGGGGAGGAGAGGAGGTTAGAGTCCATCTGAATAATCTCCTTTAGGGGAGGGAGGCTGAGACTGTAGGACTGGGACGGCTGTAGGGGAGGAGAGAGAGGAGGTTAGAGTCCATCTGAATATTCTCCTTTAGAGGAGGGAGGTTGAGACTGTAGGACTGGGACGGCTGTCAGGAGGAGAGAGAGGAGAGAGGAGGTTAGAGTCCATCTGAATAATCTCCTTTAGGGGAGGGAGGCTGAGACTGTAGGACTGGGACGGCTGTAGGGGAGGAGAGAGGAGAGGAGAGAGAGGAGGTTAGAGTCCATGTGGGAGCTGAGGTGGGTACGGTAGAGGACAGAGTAGGAAGGTTCAGGTCGGGAGATCAGATGAGGTATTGAAGGGTTAGGGTGTAGAGTAGGGCTAGGTAACGTAAGGGCCTGTCACGCAATGGCGTCGGAGGGGATGGCTGCCGGTTTACAGGCTCCTAACACATTGTGTGTTTTTTCGCATTGTTTGTAACTTATTTTGAGAATAATGTTGATGCTACCGTCTATAAGGCCACTCAACCAGCTGTATAAGGCCACTCAACCAGCTGTATAAGGCCACTCAACCAGCTGTATAAGGCCACTCAACCAGCTGTATAAGGCCACTCAACCAGCTGTATAAGGCCACTCAACCAGCTGTATAAGGCCACTCAACCAGCTGGATAAGGCCACTCAACCAGCTGGATAAGGCCACTCAACCAGCTGGATAAGGCCACTCAACCAGCTGGATAAGGCCACTCAACCAGCTGGATAAGGCCACTCAACCAGCTGGATAAGGCCACTCAACCAGCTGGATAAGGCCACTCAACCAGCTGGATAAGGCCACTCAACCAGCTGGATAAGGCCACTCAACCAGCTGTATAAGGCCACTCAACCAGCTGTATAAGGCCACTCAACCAGCTGGATAAGGCCACTCAACCAGCTGGATAAGGCCACTCAACCAGCTGGATAAGGCCACTCAACCAGCTGGATAAGGCCACTCAACCAGCTGGATAAGGCCACTCAACCAGCTGGATAAGGCCACTCAACCAGCTGGATAAGGCCACTCAACCAGCTGGATAAGGCCACTCAACCAGCTGTATAAGGCCACTCAACCAGCTGTATAAGGCCACTCAACCAGCTGTATAAGGCCACTCAACCAGCTGTATAAGGCCATAAGCAAACAAGAAAATGCTCATCCAGAAACCTCATTTCTACCAGCATGTTAAATGTGTAAAGAGAGGGAAAAACTCTAGACCATCTGTACCCCACACCGAGACACATACAAAGCTCTCCCTCGCCCTCCATTTGGCAAATCTGACCATAATTCCTGCTTACAAGCTAAATCTAAAGCAGGAAGTACCAGTGACTCACTCAATACGGAAGTGGTCAGATGACCCAGATGCTGAGCTACAGGACTGTTTTGCTACCACAGACTGGAATGTTCTGGGATTCATCCAATGGCATTGAGGAGTATACCAACGCAGTCACCGGCTTCATCAATAAGAGCATCGACGACGTCGTCCCCAGTGACCGTACGTACATATCCCAACCAGAAGCCATGGATTACATGCATAACCTTTAAACAGGTCAACATTCACAAGTCCGCGGGGCCAGACAGATTACTCGGATGTGTACTCAGAGCATACATGGACCAACTGGCAAGTGTCTTCACTGACATTATTCTGCCTGCCTAGAAGACTACCGCCCCGTAGCACTCACATCGGCAGCCATGAAGTGTATTGAAAGGCTGGTCATGGCTCACGTCAACACCATCATCCCACTCCAATTTGCATACCTCCCTAACAGATCCACAGATGACACAATCTCAATTTCACTCCACACTGCACTCTCTCACGTGGACAAAAGGAACACTTATGTGAGAATTCAACACCATAGTTCCCACAAAGCTCAACACTAAGCTAAGGACCGTGGGACTAAACACCTCCCTCTGCAACTGGATCCTGGGCAGCCCCCAGGTGGTAAGGGTAGGAAACAACACATCTGCCACGCTGATCCTCAACATGGGCGCCCCACAGGGGTGCGTGCTTAGCACCTCGTGTTTAGTCCCCCACGACTCGAACGCCATCATTAAGTTTGCTGACGACAACGGTGGTAGGCCTGATTACAGACAACGATGAGACAGCCTATAGGGAGGAGGTCAGAGACCTGGCAGTGTGGTGCCAGGATAACAACCTCTCCCTCAACGTGAGCCAGACAAAGGCTAAAGAGATGATCATGGACTACAGGAAAAGGAGGGCAGAACATGCCCCCATTCACATGAACAGGGCGGTAGTGGAGCGAGTCAAGACGTTCAAATTCCTTGCTCTCCAAGACAGTCATGAAGAGGGCACGACAACATCCTCAAAAACTACAGCTGCACCATCGAGAGCATCCAGACCGGTTGCATCACTGCCTGGTATTGCAACTGCTCAGCGTCCGACCGCAAGACGCTAGAGGGTAGTGCGCATGCTCCCGGCCACCCAGGACCTCGACGCCAGGCTCCCTGCCACCCAGGACCTCGACGCCAGGCTCCCTGCCACCCAGGACCTCGACGCCAGGCTCCCTGCCACCCAGGACCTCGACGCCAGGCTCCCTGCCACCCAGGACCTCTATACCAAGCTCCCTGCCACCCAGGACCTCTATACCAGGCTCTCTGCCACCCAGGACCTCTATACTACGCGGTGTCAGAGTTTGTAGTTCGTTCCAGTCATTGGCAGCAGAGAACTGGAAGGAGAGGCGGCCAAAGAAAGAATTGGTTTTGGGGGTGACTAGAGAGATATACCTGCTGGAGCGTGTGCTACAGGTGGGAGATGCTATGGTGACCAGCGAGCTGAGATAAGGGGGGACTTTACCTAGCAGGGTCTTGTAGATGACATGGAGCCAGTGGGTTTGGCGACGAGTATGAAGCGAGGGCCAGCCAACGAGAGCGTACAGGTCGCAATGGTGGGTAGTATATGGGGCTTTGGTGACAAAACGGATTGCACTGTGATAGACTGCATCCAATTTGTTGAGTAGGGTATTGGAAGCTATTTTGTAAATGACATCGCCAAAGTCGAGGATTGGTAGGATGGTCAGTTTTACAAGGGTATGTTTGGCAGCATGAGTGAAGGATGCTTTGTTGTGAAATAGGAAGCCAATTCTAGATTTAACTTTGGATTGGAGATGTTTGATATGGGTCTGGAAGGAGAGTTTACAGTCTAACCAGACACCTAAGTATTTGTAGTTGTCCACGTATTCTAAGTCAGAGCCGTCCAGAGTAGTGATGTTGGACAGGCGGGTAGGTGCAGGTAGCGATCGGTTGAAGAGCATGCATTTAGTTTTACTTGTATTTAAGAGCAATTGGAGGCCACGGAAGGAGAGTTGTATGGCATTGAAGCTCGTCTGGAGGGTTGTTAACACAGTGTCCAAAGAAGGGCCAGAAGTATACAGAATGGTGTCGTCTGCGTAGAGTTGGATCAGAGACTCACCAGCAGCAAGAGCGGTTAGGATGAGGGGTTAGGGGTCAGGATGAGGGAACAGGATGAGGGGTAAGTAACTTAAGTCTTTAGCCCAAAGTTACCTCAGGTGACTAGGTGGTAGGGGTCAGGATGAGAGGTTAGGGGTCAGGATGACAGATAGGTAACTTACATCTTTAGCCCGTAGTGACCTCAGGTGGCTCTTCAGATCTCCTTTAGTCATCAGCTCCATGATGACCAAGGTGGGCTGGCCCTGGGAAACCACACCCAGCAGACGCACCTGCACGAATCACAGCACACAAATGACATCAGTGGTCAGAGCCCACATCCTGAACTGACAATCAGTGGGCTCCTTATTTGTTCACAGGAACATAAGACATGACAGGGGGTGTGGAGTATCAGGTCAACATTTAGACATGACAGGGGGTGTGGAGTATCAGGTCAACATTTAGACATGACAGGGGGTGTGGAGTATCAAGGTCAACATTTAGACATGACAGGGGGTGTGGAGTATCAGGTCAACATTTAGACATGACAGGGGGTGTGGAGTATCAAGGTCAACATTTAGACAGGACAGGGGGTGTGGAGTATCAGGTCAACATTTAGACATGACAGGGGGTGTGGAGTATCAGGTCAACATTTAGACAGGACAGGGGGTGTGGAGTATCAAGGTCAACATTTAGACAGGACAGGGGGTGTGGAGTATGAGGTCCACATTTAGAAGGTACAGGGGGTGTGGAGTATCAGGTCAACATTTAGACAGTACAGGGGGTGTGGAGTATCAGGTCAACATTTAGACAGGACAGGGGGTGTGGAGTATCAGGTCAACATTTAGACAGGACAGGGGGGGTGTGGAGTATGAGGTCAACATTTAGACAGGACAGGGGGTGTGGAGTATCAGGTCAACATTTAGACAGGACAGGGGGGGTGTGGAGTATGAGGTCAACATTTAGACAGGACAGGGGGCGTGGAGTATCAGGTCAACATTTAGACAGGGGGCATGGAGTATCAGGTCAACATTTAGACAGTACAGGGGGTGTGGAGTATCAGGTCAACATTTAGACATGACAGGGGGTGTGGAGTATCAAGGTCAACATTTAGACAGGACAGGGGGTGTGGAGTATCAGGTCAACATTTAGACATGACAGGGGGTGTGGAGTATCAGGTCAACATTTAGACAGGACAGGGGGTGTGGAGTATCAGGTCAACATTTAGACAGGACAGGGGGTGTGGAGTATCAGGTCAACATTTAGACAGGGGGCATGGAGAATCAGGTCAACATTTAGACAGGACAGGGGGTGTGGAGTATCAGGTCAACATTTAGACATGACAGGGGGTGTGGAGTATCAGGTCAACATTTAGACAGGACAGGGGGTGTGGAGTATCAAGGTCAACATTTAGACAGGACAGGGGGTGTGGAGTATGAGGTCCACATTTAGAAGGTACAGGGGGTGTGGAGTATCAGGTCAACATTTAGACAGTACAGGGGGTGTGGAGTATCAGGTCAACATTTAGACAGGACAGGGGGGGTGTGGAGTATGAGGTCAACATTTAGACAGGACAGGGGGTGTGGAGTATCAAGGTCAACATTTAGACAGGACAGGGGGTGTGGAGTATCAGGTCAACATTTAGACAGGACAGGGGGTGTGGAGTATCAGGTCAACATTTAGACAGGACAGGGGGGGTGTGGAGTATGAGGTCAACATTTAGACAGGACAGGGGGTGTGGAGTATCAGGTAAACATTTAGACAGGACAGGGGGGGTGTGGAGTATGAGGTCAACATTTAGACAGGACAGGGGGTGTGGAGTATGAGGTCAACATTTAGACAGTACATGGGGTGTGGAGTATCAAGGTCAACATTTAGACAGGACAGGGGGCGTGGAGTTTCAGGTCAATATTTAGACAGGGGGCATGGAGAATCAGGTCAACATTTAGACAGGACAGGGGGTGTGGAGTATCAGGTCAACATTTAGACAGGACAGGGGGGGTGTGGAGTATGAGGTCAACATTTAGACAGGACAGGGGGTGTGGAGTATCAGGTCAACATTTAGACAGGACAGGGGGGGTGTGGAGTATGAGATCAACATTTAGACAGGACAGGGGGTGTGGAGTATCAGGTCAACATTTAGACAGGGGGCATGGAGTATCAGGTCAACATTTAGACAGTACAGGGGGCGTGGAGTATCAGGTCCACATTTAGACAGTACAGGGGGTGTGGAGTATCAAGGTCAACATTTAGACAGGACAGGGGGTGTGGAGTATGAGGTCAACATTTAGACCGGACAGGGGATGTGGAGTATCAGGTCAACATTTAGACAGTACAGGGGGTGTGGAGTATCAAGGTCAACATTTAGACAGGACAGGGGGTGTGGAGTATCAAGGTCAACATTTAGACAGGACAGGGGGTGTGGAGTATCAGGTCAACATTTAGACAGGACAGAGGGTGTGGAGTATCAGGTCAACATTTAGACAGTACAGGGGGTGTGGAGTATCAAGGTCAACATTTAGACAGGACAGAGGGTGTGGAGTATCAGGTCAACATTTAGACAGGACAGGGGGTGTGGAGTATGAGGTCAACATTTAGACAGGACAGGGGGTGTGGAGTATCAGGTCAACATTTAGACAGGACAGGGGGCGTGGAGTTTCAGGTCAATATTTAGACAGGGGGCATGGAGTATCAGGTCAACATTTAGACAGGACAGGGGGTGTGGAGTATCAGGTCAACATTTAGACAGGACAGGGGGGGTGTGGAGTATGAGGTCAACATTTAGACAGGACAGGGGGGGTGTGGAGTATGAGGTCAACATTTAGACAGGACAGGGGGTGTGGAGTATCAGGTCAACATTTAGACAGGACAGGGGGGTGTGGAGTATGAGGTCAACATTTAGACAGGACAGGGGGTGTGGAGTATAAGGTCAACATTTAGACAGGACAGGGGGTGTGGAGTATGAGGTCAACATTTAGACAGGACAGGGGGCGTGGAGTTTCAGGTCAATATTTAGACAGGACAGGGGGTGTGGTGTATCAGGTCAACATTTAGACAGGACAGGGGGGGTGTGGAGTATCAGGGCAACGTTTAGACAGGACAGGGGGGGTGTGGAGTATCAGGGCAACGTTTAGACAGGACAGGGGGGGTGTGGAGTATCAGGGCAACGTTTAGACAGGACAGGGTGTGTGTGGAGTATCAGGGCAACGTTTAGACAGGACAGGGGGGGTGTGGAGTATCAGGGCAACATTTAGACAGGACAGGACAGGTGTGGAGTATCAGGTCCACATTTGGACAGGACAGGGGGATGGAGTATCAGGTCCACATTTGGACAGGACAGGGGGGGTGTGGAGTATCAGGTTAACATTTAGACAGGACAGGGGGGGTGGACAGGACAGGGGGTGTGGACAGGACAGGGGGGGGTGGAGTATCAGTTCAACATTTAGACAGGACAGGGGGTGTGGAGTATCAGTTCAACATTTAGACAGGACAGGGGGGGTGGGACAGGACAGGACAGGGGGGGGGGTGGAGTATCAGGTCAACATTTAGACAGGACAGGGGGGGTGGACAGGACAGGACAGGGGGGGGGTGGAGTATCAGGTCAACATTTAGACAGGACAGGGGGGGTGGACAGGACAGGTCAGGGGGGGGTAGAGTATCAGGTCAACATTTAGACAGGACAGGGGGTGTGGAGTATCAGGTATTATTGCCTTATGTCTCAATGTATCTGTCCGCTGTGTTTTCATGTAGTACCACACTGTGTGTGTGTGTGTGTGTGTGTGTGTCCTGTGTCGTACCACACTGTGTGTGCGTGTGTGTGTGTGTCCTGTGTCGTACCACACTGTGTGTGTGTGTGTGTCCTGTGTCGTACCACACTGTGTGTGTGTGTGTGTGTCCGTTGTCGTACCACACTGTGTGTGTGTGTGTGTCCTGTGTCGTACCACACTGTGTGTGTGTGTGTGTCCTGTGTCGTACCACACTGTGTGTGTGCGTGTGTCCTGTGTCGTACCACACTGTGTGTGTGTGTGTGTGTGTGTCCTGTGTCGTACCACACTGTGTGTGCGTGTGTGTGTGTGTCCTGTGTCGTACCACACTGTGTGTGTGTGTGTGTCCTGTGTCGTACCACACTGTGTGTGTGTGTGTGTCCGTTGTCGTACCACACTGTGTGTGTGTGTGTGTCCTGTGTCGTACCACACTGTGTGTGTGTGTGTGTCCTGTGTCGTACCACACTGTGTGTGTGCGTGTGTCCTGTGTCGTACCACACTGTGTGTGTGCGTGTGTCCTGTGTCGTACCACACTGTGTGTGTGTGTGTGTCCTGTGTCGTACCACACTGTGTGTGTGTGTGTGTCCTGTGTCGTACCACACTGTGTGTGTGTGTGTCCTGTGTCGTACCACACTGTGTGTGTGTGTGTCCTGTGTTGTACCACACTGTGTGTGTGTGTGTGTCCTGTGTCGTACCACACTGTGTGTGTGTGTGTCCTGTGTCGTACCACACTGTGTGTGTGTGTGTGTCCTGTGTCGTACCACACTGTGTGTGTGTGTGTCCTGTGTCGTACCACACTGTGTGTGTGTGTGTCCTGTGTCGTACCACACTGTGTGTGTGTGTGTCCTGTGTCGTACCACACTGTGTGTGTGTGTGTGTCCTGTGTCGTACCACACTGTGTGTGTGTGTGTCCTGTGTCGTACCACACTGTGTGTGTGTGTGTCCTGTGTCGTACCACACTGTGTGTGTGTGTGTCCTGTGTCGTACCACACTGTGTGTGTGTGTGTCCTGTGTCGTACCACACTGTGTGTGTGTGTGTCCTGTGTCGTACCACACTGTGTGTGTGTGTGTGTGTGTGTGTGTGTCCTGTGTCGTACCACACTGTGTGTGTGTGTGTGTGTGTGTGTGTCCTGTGCCGTACCACACTGTGTGTGTGTGTGTGTCCTGTGCCGTACCACACTGTGTGTGTGTGTGTCGTACCACAGTGTGTGTGTGTGTGTGTGTGTGTGTGTGTGTCGTACCACACTGTGTGTGTGTGTGTGTGTGTGTGTGTGTGTGTGTGTGTGTGTGTCTTACCACACTGTGTGTGGTGTGTGTGTGTCTTACCACACTGTGTGTGTGTGTGTGTGTGTGTGTGTGTCGTACCACACTGTGTGTGTGTGTGTGTGTGTGTGTGTGTGTGTGTGTGTGTCTTACCACACTGTGTGTGTGTGTGTGTGTGTGTGTGTGTGTGTGTGTGTCTTACCACACTGTGTGTGTGTGTGTGTGTGTCTTACCACACTGTGTGTGTGTGTGTGTGTGTGTCTTACCACACTGTGTGTGTGTGTGTGTGTGTGTGTGTGTGTGTGTGTGTGTGTGTGTGTGTGTGTGTGTGTGTGTGTGTGTGTGTGTCGTACCACACTGTGTGTGTGTGTGTGTGTGTGTCGTACCACACTGTGTGTGTGTGTGTGTGTGTGTCCTGTGTCGTACCACACTGTGTGTGTGTGTGTGTGTGTGTGTGTCCTGTGTCGTACCAAACTGTGTGTGTGTGTGTGTCCTGTGTCGTACCACACTGTGTGTGTGTGTGTGTGTCTTACCACACTGTGTGTGTGTGTGTGTGTGTGTGTCTTACCACACTGTGTGTGTGTGTGTGTGTGTGTGTGTGTGTGTGTGTGTGTGTGTGTGTGTGTGTGTGTGTGTGTGTCTTACCACGTGATGACAGTTGAACTCCTTCATGACAGAGGCTTCATTGAGGAACTCTATTCTCTCTCTCATGCTGGCAGACTCGTTCACCGTCTTAATGGCCACACACGTCTCTGGCTCGTCCTTGACTACTCCCTTAGCAACGCCCTCGTACACCATGCCAAACGACCCCTGACCAAGCTCTCTGTTCATCGTGATCTTCTCCCTCAACACCTCCCATTCATCTGGTATATACACTGGAGGAGAGGAGAGGGTTAACGGACAACTATATCACAGTACCACACAGCCTGACCCTGACGACCTATCAGGTGATATGGTCACTACAGGTACTTCCTGTCTGTCTCTATCAGGTGATATGGTCACTACAGGTACTTCCTGTCTGTCTCTATCAGGTGATATGGTCACTACAGGTACTTCCTGTCTGTCTCTATCAGGTGATATGTCACTACAGGTACTTCCTCTCTGTCTCTATCAGGTGATATGGTCACTACAGGTACTTCCTCTCTGTCTCTATCAGGTGATATGGTCACTACAGGTACTTCCTCTCTGTCTCTATCAGGTGATATGGTCACTACAGGTACTTCCCCTCTGTCTCTATCAGGTGATATGGTCACTACAGGTACTTCCTCTCTGTCTCTATCAGGTGATGTGGTCACTACAGGTACTTCCTCTCTGTCTCTATCAGGTTATATGGTCACTACAGGTACTTACTCTCTGCAGCGCTGAAGTATTCAGGGTTGACTGATGCGTACAGAACTCCATTCCCCAGTCTGTCACTGTTCCTGTAGACACACACACACACACACACACACACACACACACAGGGTTAGCAGAGTTAAACAGCATCCCAAACGGCACCCTATTCCCCATACGCACTGCTCTGTGGGCTCTGGTCTAAAGTAGTGCACTATATAGGGAATAGGGTGCCATAGGGCTCTGGTCTAAAGTAGTGCACTATATAGGGAATAGGGTGCCATAGGGCTCTGGTCTAAAGTAGTGCACTATATAGGGAATAGGGTGCCAGAAGTCTCTGTTCTTAAGTAGTGCACTATATAATGACAGCTCACCTCTCACTACCTAGAGACAGCCTGTCATTTACTAAATAACCTTACAGACAGACACTCAGACTTACTTCTTCCTGTTGATGATGGTGAACGTGGCTAGGAGACAGATGATCAGGACTGCTACCATGGGAACAAAGATCATGATGTAGAGAGAGTTCTCATAACCTGTTGGACCAGGAGAGACCCATTAAACACACACTGGTGTTAACTAACTAACCTGGTGGACACATTAAATACACACTGGTGTTAACTAACTAACCTGGTGGACACATTAAATACACACTGGTGTTAACTAACTAACCTGGTGGACACATTAAATACACACTGGTGTTAACTAACTAACTAACCTGGTGGACAGATTAAATACACACTGGTGTTAACTAACATGTGATAAGGTATTACATACACACTGGTGTTAACTATCATGTGATAAGGTATTATATACACACTGGTATTAACTAACTAACATGTGATAAGGTAGTATATACACACTGGTGTTAACTAACATGATAAGGTATTATATACACACTGGTGTTAACTAACATGTGATAAGGTATTATATACACACTGGTATTAACTAACTAACATGTGATAAGGTATTATATACACACTGGTATTAACTAACTAACATGCGATAAGGTATTATATACACACTGGTATTAACTAACATGTGATAAGGTAGTATATACACACTGGTGTTAACTAACATGTGATAAGGTATTATATACACACTGATATTAACTAACGTGATAAGGTATTATATACACACTGGTATTAACTAACATGTGATAAGGTATCATATACACACTGGTGTTAACTAACATGTGATAAGGTATTATATACACACTGGTGTTAACTAACATGTGATAAGGTATCATATACACACTGGTGTTAACTAACTAACATGTGATAAGGTATTATATACACACTGGTATTAACTAACATGTGATAAGGTATTACATACACACTGGTGTTAACTAACATGTGATAAGGTATTATATACACACTGGTATTAACTAACTAACATGTGATAAGGTATTATATACACACTGGTATTAACTAACTAACATGTGATAAGGTATTATATACACACTGGTATTAACTAACTAACATGTGATAAGGTATTATATACACACTGGTGTTAACTAACATGTGATAAGGTATTATATACACACTGGTATTAACTAACATGTGATAAGGTATTATATACACACTGGTATTAACTAACATGTGATAAGGTATTATATACACACTGGTGTTAACTAACACGTGGTAAGGTATTATATACACACTGATATTAACTAACGTGATAAGGTATCATATACACACTGGTGTTAACTAACTAACATGTGATAAGGTATTATATACACACTGGTATTAACTAACTAACATGTGATAAGGTATTATATACACACTGGTATTAACTAACGTGATAAGGTATTATATACACACTGGTATTAACTAACTAACATGTGATAAGGTATTATATACACACTGGTATTAACTAACGTGATAAGGTATTATATACACACTGATATTAACTAACGTGATAAGGTATTATATACACACTGGTATTAACTAACTAACATGTGATAAGGTATTATATACACACTGGTATTAACTAACGTGATAAGGTATTATATACACACTGGTATTAACTAACGTGATAAGGTATTACTGTTGTATGACAGTGAATTCCCCCATGAGAGACGTAGTTATGTTGAATAGTGGATGATGATGAGATCTTACGTTGGGCCTGTACTACATAGAAGGAGATGGGTTCAGTCCAGGATCCGTTGCCAGCCAGGGAGGTGGCTCTGACCCGGGCAGAGTAGTTACCAGATCCAAGGTTACTGAGCCTGGCACCATGCTGCTCTCGATACAGCTGGCGAGACACACACTCATGCTTCTCTGACTGGACAGACAGAGAAACACGCTGTTAAGACTCCTGTTTCAACCACACGGCTGCAGGTAGTTAGCTAACTCTCCACTGAGCAGCTGTCCTGCATCACACCAACATTACTGGGTTACCCCCCCCCATTACAATGTCAACGATCAGTCATCATCCTCACCACCAACATTACTGGGTTACCCCCCCATTACAATGTCAACGATCAGTCATCATCCTCACCACCAACATTACTGGGTTACCCCTCCATTACAATGTCAACGATCAGTCATCATCCTCACCACCAACATCACTGGGTTACCCCCCCCCCCCATTACAATGTCAACGATCAGTCATCATCCTCACCACCAGCATTACTGGGTTACCCCCCCCCCCCCCATTACAATGTCAACGATCAGTCATCATCCTCACCACCAACATTACTGGGTTACCCCCCCCCCCATTACAATGTCAACGATCAGTCATCATCCTCACCACCATCATTACTGGGCTACCCCCCCCCATACAATGATCAGTCATCATCCTCACCACCAACATTACTGGGTTACCCCCCCCCCCATTACAATGTCAACGATCAGTCATCATCCTCACCACCAACATTACTGGGCTACCCCCCCCCCCCCATTACAATGTCAACGATCAGTCATTATCCTCACCACCAACATTACTGGGTTACCCCCCCCCCCCCCCCCCCCCCATTACAATGTCAACGATCAGTCATCATCCTCACCACCAACATTACTGGGTTACCCCCCCCCATTACAATGTCAACGATCAGTCATCATCCTCACCACCAACATTACTGGGTTACCCCCCCCCCCATTACAATGTCAACGATCAGTCATCATCCTCACCACCAACATTACTGGGTTACCCCCCATTACAATGTCAACGATCAGTCATCATCCTCACCACCAACATTACTGGGCTACCCCCCCCCCCCCCCATACAATGATCAGTCATCATCCTCACCACCAACATTACTGGGTTACCCCCCCCCCCCCCATTACAATGTCAACGATCAGTCATCATCCTCACCACCAACATTACTGGGCTACCCCCCCCCCCCCCATACAATGATCAGTCATCATCCTCACCACCAACATTACTGGGTTACCCCCCCCCCCCCATTACAATGTCAACGATCAGTCATCATCCTCACCACCAACATTACTGGGTTACCCCCCCCCATTACAATGTCAACGATCAGTCATCATCCTCACCACCAACATTACTGGGTTACCCCCCCCCCATTACAATGTCAACGATCAGTCATCATCCTCACCACCAACATTACTGGGTTACCCCCCCCCCCCATTACAATGTCAACGATCAGTCATCATCCTCACCACCAACATTACTGGGTTACCCCCCATTACAATGTCAACGATCAGTCATCATCCTCACCACCATTACTGGGTTACCCCCCCCCCATTACAATGTCAACGATCAGTCATCATCCTCACCACCAACATTACTGGGTTACCCCCCCCCCCCATTAATGTCAACGATCAGTCATCATCCTCACCACCAACATTAATGGGTTACCCCCCCCCCATTACAATGCCAACGATCAGTCATCATCCTCACCACCAACATTACTGGGCTACCCCCCCCCCCATACAATGTCAACGATCAGTCATCATCCTCACTACCAACATTAATGGGTTACCCCCCCCATTACAATGCCAACGATCAGTCATCATCCTCACCACCAACATTACTGGGTTACCCCCCCATTACAATGTCAACGATCAGTCATCATCCTCGCCACCAACATTACTGGGTTACCCCCCCATTACAATGTCAACGATCAGTCATCATCCTCGCCACCAACATTACTGGGTTACCCCCCCATTACAATGTCAACGATCAGTCATCATCCTCACCACCATTGAGGAAGGGAGCAGTGGAGCGGTGTGTGTCTTACCTCAGTGCCCAGTCTGAACTTGATCTCATACATGAGGATGAGTGCGTTGGGGGACGAGGGTTCAGGCCAGCGGAGGAACACAGAATCATCCTCTCCAGTCCAGATCACTGGGCCTGGAATGTCATCCGCCTTCTCTGTTGGTACGAGACATGACACAACATGTTACATATGGACCACACCAGAGGGGTTTACTATGAAGCAAGCTAAATCTCCTCAGGCTTTAATAAAGTTACCAGCTTCAGTTCACTTCACATTCCTGAGGGGTTTACTATGAAGCAAGCTAAATCTCCTCAGGCTTTAATAAAGTTACCAGCTTCAGTTCGCTTCACATTCCTGAGGGGTTTACTATGAAGCAAGCTAAATCTCCCCAGGCTTTAAGAAAGTTACCAGCTTCAGTTGGCTTCACATTCCTGAGGGGTTTACTATGAAGCAAGCTAAATCTCCTCAGGCTTTAATAAAGTTACCAGCTTCAGTTCGCTTCACATTCATGAGGGGTTTACTATGAAGCAAGCTAAATCTCCTCAGGCTTTAATAAAGTTACCAGCTTCAGTTCACCAGCTTCAGTTCGCTTCACATTCCTGAGGGGTTTACTATGAAGCAAGCTAAATCTCCTCAGGCTTTAATAAAGTTACCAGCTTCAGTTCGCTTCACATTCCTGAGGGGTTTACTATGAAGCAAGCTAAATCTCCTCAGGCTTTAATAAAGTTACCAGCTTCAGTTCGCTTCACATTCCATCTCAGGCTTCATCCGTACTACGATGGTGGATATTGCTCGTCCCCCTACCGGATAGCTCCAGTCGAACGCCCAACTCTTCATTGAGACAATGCTGAAACACCAATCCATGTGCGGGCGAGTCAGTGCCACATTTTCATTTAAAATAAAATAATGGGTAAAAAGTAACCTTGCAAATTCAGCGAGCTATGGTGTGAAATAGGCTGCTATTGCTGTGATTACATATTAATGCAGTCTTGCACGATCACCTAGCTCTTTCCCCACTCCTATCCATAACATGACTGTATTAAATCATACTGAAGTTCCACTGTGTAGTAAGTTTCAAATGTGGGGACATTTCCAGAGCGCAGAGGGGGGAAGAAAAGAGGAGGAACAGCAGCATGTGTTCACAGAGCAGAGGGGGGAAGAACAGAGGAGGAACAGCAGCATGGGTTCACAGACAGAGGGGGGAAGAACAGAGGAGGAACAGCAGCATGTGTTCACAGACAGAGGGGGGAAGAACAGAGGAGGAACAGCAGCATGGGTTCACAGAGCAGAGGGGGGAAGAACAGAGGAGGAACAGCAGCATGGGTTCACAGAGCAGAGGGGGGAAGAACAGAGAAGGAACAGCAGCATGTGTTCACAGAGCAGAGGGGGGAAGAACAGAGGAGGAACAGCAGCATGTGTACACAGAGCAGAGGGGGGAAGAACAGAGGAGGAACAGCAGCATGTGTTCACAGAGCAGAGGGGGGAAGAACAGAGGAGGAACAGCAGCATGTGTTCACAGAGCAGAGGGGGGAAGAACAGAGGAGGAAACAGCATGTGTTCACAGAGCAAAGGGGGGAAGAACAGAGGAGGAACAGCAGCATGTGTTCACAGAGCAGAGGGGGGAAGAACAGAGGAGGAACAGCAGCATGTGTTCACAGAGCAGAGGGGGGAAGAACAGAGGAGGAACAGCAGCATGTGGCGGTCACCGAGTCTGTTGTGGCGGTCACCGAGTCTGTTGTGGCGGTCACCGAGTCTGTTGTGGCGTTCACCGAGTCTGTTGTGGCGGTCACCGAGTCTGTTGTGGCGGTCACCGAGTCTTGTGGCGGTCATCGAGTCTTGTGGCGGTCATCGAGTCTTGTGGCGGTCATCGAATCTGTCGTGGCGGTCATCGAGTCTTACATGCTGCTGTTCCTCCTCTGTTCTACCCCCCTCTGCTCTGTGAACAGAGGGGGGTAGAACAGAGGAGGAACAGCAGCATGTAAGACTCGATGACCGCCACGACAGATTCGATGACCGCCACAAGACTCGATGACCGCCACAAGACTCGATGACCGCCACAACAGACTCAATGACCGCCACAACAGTGGAGGCTCCTCAGAGGAGGAAGCGGACTCCATCCTCCTCAGTGAATGTCAGAAAATAGAAATAGTGAAACATTTAAAAAATTAAGTTGACCTTTTTAGATAAAACTATACTAAATATATTCAAGTCATCAAATAACTGATAAAAACACTGTTTTGCAATGAAGGTCTACAGTAGCCTCAACAGCGCTGTTGGCTAGCCTGCTAGCTGGCTATGTTTTCCAATAGTGGAACTCTTTCAAGTCAAGGTATTGCTTTTGGTTCTATTAATTTATTGCCACTGGGGCCTGCCGGGGTAACTGCTAAACTGCTTGCTGACTACTGCATGATTGTAGCGGTTTTACGAATGCATTAGCTCTCGTAGCTATGTTGACTAGCTATGGCGTAGCTAATATGGTGACAACAATGTAGGCGGTGTGTAGCGGTTATGATATGAAGGTTTGGCTTGGAAGTTTTTTCTCGCCTGATCACAGACAGCTGATGTGGTGCACTAAAGTCTGCAAGCGAATGGAAAAGTTGAAGAGGAGAGCGCGTAGATGCGAGAAGGAATTCTACAACGAGTGAAAGTGATCACTCGTTCTACAACAAAGTGATCATGCTGTTTGTGTGTGGCTGCTACGACAGTGGTCATGCTGTTTGTATGTGGCTGCTATGACAGTGGTCATGCTGTTTGTATGTGGCTGCTATGACAGTGGTCATGCTGTTTGTATGTGGCTGCTATGACAGTGGTCATGCTGTTTGTATGTGGCTGCTATGACAGTGGTCATGCTGTTTGTATGTGGCTGCTATGACAGTGGTCATGCTGTTTGTATGTGGCTGCTATGACAGTGGTCATGCTGTTTGTATGTGGCTGCTATAAGAGTGACTGCTATGACAGTGATCATGCTGTTTGTACGTGGCTGCTATGACAGTGATTGTGACGTAGAAGTCCGTCACTGGCCGCGGGCAGCATTTGGTTCTTTAACGCACACACATATTCATCACTCCTCCCTGCGCCATTATACCATAAGTTAACAATGTGGGTCGACACACAATTTAACTTCTGTCTTGGTGCATGCATTTCACACTTGTCAATGTTCATATTTGAGAGATACAATAATTATTATACTTATCAATGTTGTGGATGAGCGCATTGTTTGTTTGTTCTGTTCCTCTCTCTCCATCTCTGTAGCTTCCGGGTATGCTGGAAAAGGACCCGAGCTAAGGGAATTGGGTTGGCTTTATAGTGCCTGTCACAAATGGCTCATTAATGCATATGGGCATATTGAAAGATATTGTCAGTAGTGATGTAATGTTGTAAATGTTATGTTGTGATATTGTTTAAAACCGTGTTGCAAAGTATATCCTTTAGTATGTTTAGTTCATGGAAAATGTAGGTTTGTATTGTTAATTGATTAATTAATTAGGGTTAATTGTTCTGAGGGGAGGGGCTAGCCCTACAAAAGGAGCCTCTCTCCAGTCTCTAGAGGGGGATTTTTGGGATTGAGCTGTGGATGGGGCAGCATTGTTTTTAAGCTGTCCCATAAGGTAGACGTTGATGGCAGTACTGTTGTTTTCTGTTCCGGAATCACTTGTAAATAAACACCTTTGCACAGAAGAACTTTTGCGGTTCCGCCATCTTTTTTATTTTTATAGAGGTTAGGTTATCCAGTTTAGCCATCTGGCCTACTCTACGTGACAGTGATCATGCTGTTTGTATGTGGCTGCTATGACAGTGATCATGCTGTTTGTGTGTGGCTGCTATGACAGTGATCATGCTGTTTGTATGTGGCTGCTATGACAGTGGTCATGCTGTTTGTATGTAGCTGCTATGACAGTGGTCATGCTGTTTGTATGTGGCTGCTATGACAGTGATCATGCTGTTTGTACGTGGCTGCTATGACAGTGATTGTGACGTAGAAGTCCGTCACTGGCCGCGGGCAGCATTTGGTTCTTTAACGCACACACATATTCATCACTCCTCCCTGCGCCATTATACCATAAGTTAACAATGTGGGTCGACACACAATTTAACTTCTGTCTTGGTGCATGCATTTCACACTTGTCAATGTTCATATTTGAGAGATACAATAATTATTATACTTATCAATGTTGTGGATGAGCGCATTGTTTGTTTGTTCTGTTCCTCTCTCTCCATCTCTGTAGCTTCCGGGTATGCTGGAAAAGGACCCGAGCTAAGGGAATTGGGTTGGCTTTATAGTGCCTGTCACAAATGGCTCATTAATGCATATGGGCATATTGAAAGATATTGTCAGTAGTGATGTAATGTTGTAAATGTTATGTTGTGATATTGTTTAAAACCGTGTTGCAATGTATATCCTTTAGTATGTTTAGTTCATGGAAAATGTAGGTTTGTATTGTTAATTGATTAATTAATTAGGGTTAATTGTTCTGAGGGGAGGGGCTAGCCCTACAAAAGGAGCCTCTCTCCAGTCTCTAGAGGGGGATTTTTGGGATTGAGCTGTGGATGGGGCAGCATTGTTTTTAAACTGTCCCATAAGGTAGACGTTGATGGCAGTACTGTTGTTTTCTGTTCCGGAATCACTTGTAAATAAACACCTTTGCACAGAAGAACTTTTGCGGTTCCGCCATCTTTTTTATTTTTATAGAGGTTAGGTTATCCAGTTTAGCCATCTGGCCTACTCTACGTGACAGTGATCATGCTGTTTGTACGTGGCTGCTATGACAGTGATCATGCTGTTTGTGTGTGTCTGCTATGACAGTGATCATGCTGTTTGTGTGTGGCTGCTATGACCGTGATCATGCTGTTTGTATGTGGCTGCTATGACAGTGATCATGCTGTTCGTATGTGGCTGCTATGACAGTGATCATGCTGTTTGTGTGTGGCTGCTATGACTGCTATGGCTGGTTTGACCTAGTCACAGTCTTTCACCGTGATCCCTTTCATTTATCTCTTGACCTGGGTACCTACGTTGTAAACTTACATTCACAGGCCAGGTTGTAGCAACCTCCTGATGGGTACAGGGAAAATTAGAGTATCAATGTTAAATGGGAGGGTCTTTCTCTCCACCCCATGGACTTTTGGGGCATGGTCTTTCAGACTAGGATCTTTCTCTCTCTGAACATGCTTAGAATGATGTCTTGTATTTATTATTATGGATCCCCATTAGTTCATGCCAAGGCAACAGCTACTCTTCCTGGGGTTTATTATGGATCCCCATTAGTTCCTGCCAAGGCAGCAGCTACTCTTCCGGGGGTTTATTTATTATGGATCCCCATTAGTTCCTGCCAAGGCAGCAGCTACTCTTCCTGGGGTTTATTATGGATCCCCATTAGTTCCTGCCAAGGCAGCAGCTACTCTTCCTGGGGTTTATTATGGATCCCCATTAGTTCCTGCCAAGGCAGCAGGTACTCTTCCTGGGTTTATTATGGATCCCCATTAGTTCCTGCCAAGAGTTAGCCTTCCCTGGAGCAGGTTAGTTCTGAATGCAGGATAGTGGAGTTAGCCCTGAGTTAGCCTTCCCTGGAGCAGGTTAGTTCTGAATGCAGGATAGTGGAGTTAGCCAGCCCTGGAGCAGGTTAGTTCTGAATGCAGGATAGTGGAGTTAGCCCTGAGTTAGCCAGCCCTGGAGCAGGTTAGTTCTGAATGCAGGATAGTGGAGTTAGCCCTGCGTTAGCCTTCCCCGGAGCAGGTTAGTTCTGAATGCAGGATAGTGGAGTTAGCCCTGAGTTAGCCAGCCCTGGAGCAGGTTAGGTCTGAATGATTGGTTGTCATAGAAATACCCCTCAAACCTGCTTCGTGGGATACCCCTCAAACCTGCTTCGTAGGATACCCCTCAAACCTGCTTCGTAGGATACCCCTCAAACCTGCTTCGTAGGATACCCCTCAAACCTGCTTCGTAGGATACCCCTCAAACCTGCTTCGTAGGATACCCCTCAAACCTGCTTCGTAGGATACCCCTCAAACCTGCTTCGTAGGATACCCCTCAAACCTGCTTCGTAGGATACCCCTCAAACCTGCTTCATAGGATACCCCTCAAACCTGCTTCATAGGATACCCCTCAAACCTGCTTCATAGGATACCCCTCAAACCTGCTTCATAGGATACCCCTCAAACCTGCTTCATAGGATACCCCTCAAACCTGCTTCATAGGATACCCCTCAAACCTGCTTCATAGGATACCCCTCAGTTCCAATGAACATATGTTAAATCAGCGTCAGTCATAAAATCTTCTAGTAGTGATATATATATATATATGACAATATATGACATGATAACACACATGAATTCACCTCACGCAAACAAGAAAAGTGTCAGGCATCAAGATGAAATCTGCAGTGCTGAGTAACTCGTACTAGTACTGAGTAACTCATACTATGGGAATGTTTAGTTTCAACCAAAGCTCTACTGTATAACGAAAGAGAGACGAGGGAGCAGTACGAACCTGCAGGTTTGGTCCTGGAGAAGACGAACTCTGCCGCGCTGCAGCGTTTCACCTGTTGGTTACAGGCGTGGATGTCGATCCGGTAAACCGTGAACGGCTGCAGACCGGATATCTGCAGCTCCCGCTCGCTGACTGCCCACTCTACGAAGTCATACTCCCTGTCCGCTAACTCTGCCTCTGTAGCGTTGGCCCAAAGGTCAGGTGACGTGGCGTTAGGGTAGGCGGTCACACCACGGTGGATGGTACGGTTAGCCACGCCAAATAGATCCCGACGGCGCCGGTCTGGAGGTCTGGAGGAGAGGGAGAGAGAGCAGAGGGATGTGGGAGTGACAATCACAGTCGTCCAAACACTAACAATACACTAGTCAACAAATAACCTGTGTGGTGGAATCCTTTCAATGGCAAACACGGCTTGGATTTTCAGCAGTAGAGAGGATTGTTCAGTTAGAATCTCCCTCCCTCTATTACACTGATCCAGTCGTTGCTTCAGGGGATCTCCTCTGTTCATGTGTTCCATGACTATTCCAGATGGACTCCTCTACATTTCCAGTCAGACGACACCAGATCCAGTCAGACGACACCAGATCCAGTCAGACGACACCAGATCCAGTCAGACGACACCAGATCCAGGGTGTCTGGCGGGGAGCTGCCGTGGCAGACTGGGATTTTCAATCCCTTCTCTTCCTCCCCTCCCTTTTTTTCCATTGCTCTCTCTGTAAATCCTGACGTTTCTCTCACTAGGGTGCTTCCCTATAGACATGTTCCAGTAGAGCTGACCAGGGCTGTTTGACTGGCTGGGGAACAGACAGACGGACAGACAAACCTATCCTCTGAGCAGTCTGACAGAACTCTGGCTGGGGAACAGACAGACGGACACAGACAAACCTATCCTCTGAGCAGTCTGACAGAACTCTGGCTGGGGAACAGACAGACGGACACAGACAAACCTATCCTCTGAGCAGCCTGACAGAACTCTGGCTGGGGAACAGACTGACAGACACAGACAAACCTATCCTCTGAGCAGCCTGACAGAACTCTGGCTGGCCGGATCTCCTGGACAGTATTTCGATGAGAGAGTCAGACCATGAACAAACTAGAATGGTCCAAACACACCAAAACATTCGTGAAGAGGTCACGACAAAACCTATTCCCCCTCAGGAGACTGAAAAGATTTGGCATGGGTCCTCAGATCCTCAAAAGGTTTTACAGCTGCACCATCGAGAGCATCCTGACGGGTTGCATCACTGCCTGGTACGGCAACTGCTCGGCCTCCGACAGCAAGGCACTACAGAGGGTAGAGTGTACGGCTCATCACTGTAAGGTCAGCATTTCACTGGAAGGTCTACACCTTTTGTATTTGGAACACGTGACAAATAAACTTTGAAATGATTTGATTGAAATGCAACTTCACCAGATGGAGATGGGTAAATTAGACTAACCAGATGGGTAAATTAGACTAACCAGATGGGTAAATTAGACTAACCAGATGGGTAAATTAGACTAACCAGATGGGTGAATTAGACTACCCAGATGGGTAAATTAGACTACCCAGATGGGTAAATTAGACTACCCAGATGGGTAAATTAGACTACCCAGATGGGTAAATTAGACTACCCAGATGGGTAAATTAGACTACCCAGATGGGTAAATTAGACTACCCAGATGGGTAAATTAGACTAACCAGATGGGTAAATTAGACTAACCAGATGGGTAAATTAGACTAACCAGATGGGTAAATTAGACTAACCAGATGGGTAAATTAGACTAACCAGGTGGGTAAATTAGACTAACCAGATGGGTAAATTAGACTAACCAGATGGGTAAATTAGACTAACCAGATGGGTAAATAAGACTAACCAGATGGGTAAATTAGACTAACCAGATGGGTAAATTAGACTAACCAGGTGGGTAAATTAGACTAACCAGATGGGTAAATTAGACTAACCAGATGGGTAAATTAGACTAACCAGATGGGTTAATTAGACTAACCAGATGGGTTAATTAGACTAACCAGATGGGTAAATTAGACTAACCAGATGGGTAAATTAGACTAACCAGATGGGTAAATTAGACTAACCAGATGGTAAATTAGACATGAATTCAGTCTTTATATTACTGTATCATAGACTAACCAGATGGTAAATTAGACTAACCAGATGGGTAAATTAGACTAACCAGATGGTAAATTAGACATGCATTCAGTCTTTATATTACTGTATCATAGATCAACCAGATGGTAACAGACCAACCAGATGGTAACAGACCAACCAGATGGTAACAGACCAACCAGATGGTACCAGATGGTAATAGACCAACCAGATGGTAACAGACCAACCAGATGGTAACAGATGGTACCAGACCAACCAGATGGTACCAGATGGCAACAGACCACCCAGATGGTAACACCCTGAGACGGGCCGTCAGTCCCCCACCCTGAGACGGGCCGTCCGTCCCCCACCCTGAGACGGGCCGTCCGTCCCCCACCCTGAGCATTGATTCATCATCAGAGGCTGTAGAGAAACCAGATTTAGTCATCACATATAATTTAACAGTTAATTTTCACGCCATGCTGTTCATTTCAATAATTTATTAGAATTAACCGGTTTCTGAGTTATTTATGCAAGGAAAAATAATCCCGTTAAATCTCAGTAACCGGGTTCACGCCAGTCAACCGTACTGCCTAATGATCATGATATTTAATCAGCTTCTTGATATGCCACACCTGTCAGGTAGATGGATTATCTTGGCAAAGGAGAAATACTCACTAACAGGGATTTAAACAGATTTGTGCATAGAATCAGCTTTTTGTGCGTATGGAGCATTTCTGGGATCTTTTATTTCATGAAACTTGGGACCAACACTTTACATGTCGCGTTTATATTTTTGTTCTGTATAAATGGCCATTTGTTCAACAAGACTGCTCATATTTGTTTTCCATTTCAGAAGATTTAGGTTGTGTCCTACTGGATCCTACCCAGGTGTGTGTTACGGCCTGTGATCTGCTTACCTGGGGGTAAAGATAGAGTTGTGTAAGACGTTCTCCCCAGGTGTGTGTGTGTGTTACGGCCTGTGATCTGCTTACCTGGGGGTAAAGATAGAGTTGTGTAAGACGTTCTCCCCAGGTGTGTGTGTGTGTTACCTGGGGGTAAAGATAGAGTTGTGTAAGACGTTCTCCCCAGGTGTGTGTGTGTGTTACCTGGGGGTAAAGATAGAGTTGTGTAAGACGTTCTCCCCAGGTGTGTGTGTGTGTTACCTGGGGGTAAAGATAGAGTTGTGTAAGACGTTCTCCCCAGGTGTGTGTGTGTGTTACCTGGGGGTAAAGATAGAGTTGTGTAAGACGTTCTCCCCAGGTGTGTGTGTGTGTTACCTGGGGGTAAAGATAGAGTTGTGTAAGACGTTCTCCCCAGGTGTGTGTGTGTGTTACCTGGGGGTAAAGATAGAGTTGTGTAAGACGTTCTCCCCAGGTGTGTGTGTGTGTTACCTGGGGGTAAAGATAGAGTTGTGTAAGACGTTCTCCCCAGGTGTGTGTGTGTGTTACCTGGGGGTAAAGATAGAGTTGTGTAAGACGTTCTCCCCAGGTGTGTGTGTGTGTTACCTGGGGGTAAAGATAGAGTTGTGTAAGACGTTCTCCCCAGGTGTGTGTGTGTGTTACCTGGGGGTAAAGATAGAGTTGGGTAAGACGTTCTCCCCAGGTGTGTGTGTGTGTTACCTGGGGGTAAAGATAGAGTTGTGTAAGACGTTCTCCCCAGGTGTGTGTGTGTGTTACCTGGGGGTAAAGATAGAGTTGTGTAAGACGTTCTCCCCAGGTGTGTGTGTGTGTTACCTGGGGGTAAAGATAGAGTTGGGTAAGACGTTCTCCCCAGGTGTGTGTGTGTGTTACCTGGGGGTAAAGATAGAGTTGTGTAAGACGTTCTCCCCAGGTGTGTGTGTGTGTTACCTGGGGGTAAAGATAGAGTTGTGTAAGACGTTCTCCCCAGGTGTGTGTGTGTGTTACCTGGGGGTAAAGATAGAGTTGTGTAAGACGTTCTCCCCAGGTGTGTGTGTGTGTTACCTGGGGGTAAAGATAGAGTTGTGTAAGACGTTCTCCCCAGGTGTGTGTGTGTGTTAAGGCCTGTGATCTGCTTACCTGGGGGTAAAGATAGAGTTGTGTAAGACGTTCTCCCCAGGTGTGTGTGTGTGTTACCTGGGGGTAAAGATAGAGTTGTGTAAGACGTTCTCCCCAGGTGTGTGTGTGTGTTAAGGCCTGTGATCTGCTTACCTGGGGGTAAAGATAGAGTTGTGTAAGACGTTCTCCCCAGGTGTGTGTGTGTGTTACCTGGGGGTAAAGATAGAGTTGTGTAAGACGTTCTCCCCAGGTGTGTGTGTGTGTTACCTGGGGGTAAAGATAGAGTTGTGTAAGACGTTCTCCCCAGGTGTGTGTGTGTGTTAAGGCCTGTGATCTGCTTACCTGGGGGTAAAGATAGAGTTGTGTAAGACGTTCTCCCCAGGTGTGTGTGTGTGTTAAGGCCTGTGATCTGCTTACCTGGGGGTAAAGATAGAGTTGTGTAAGAAGTTCTCAAAGACTTTTCTGTATGAAGCGTCAGCTGCTTCTGCCTCCAGGTCTCCTACAGATTTAGGACAGGGACAGCACGGCCCCTTGTCCCCCCCACCAACGTCTGGTTTAGTAGGCTTCAGGTCCTCCTCCATGTCAGTCAACCCGGTAGCAGCTATACGGACCGGGATCTTCAGTTCTGAGGAGACAGAGAGAGGAGGGGTTAGGGTGGAGGGGTTAGGGTGTAGGGGTTAGGGTGGAGGGGTCAGAGTATATGGGTCAGGGTGTATGGGTCAGGGTGGAGGGGTCAGGGTGGAGGGGTCAGGGTGGAGGGGTCAGGGTGGAGGGGTCAGGGTGGAGGGGTCGGGGTGGAGGGGTCAGGGTGTAGGGGTCAGGGTGGAGGGGTTAGGGTGGAGGGGTCAGAGTATATGGGTCAGAGTATATGGGTCAGGGTGGAGGGGTCAGGGTGGAGGGGTCAGGGTGGAGGGGTTAGGGTGTATGGGTCAGGGTGTAGGGGTCAGGGTGTAGGGGTTAGGGTGGAGGGGTTATGGTGTATGGGTCAGGGTGTAGGGGTCAGGGTGGAGGGGTTAGGGTGTATGGGTCAGGGTGGAGGGGTTAGGGTGTATGGGTCAGGGTGGAGGGGTCAGGGTGGAGGGGTTAGGGTGGAGGGGTTATGGTGTATGGGTCAGGGTGTAGGGGTCAGGGTGGAGGGGTTAGGGTGTATGGGTCAGGGTGGAGGGGTTAGGGTGGAGGGGTTAGGGTGGAGGGGTGTATGGGTCAGGGTGGAGGGGTCAGGGTGGAGGGGTCAGGGTGGAGGGGTCAGGGTGTATGGGTCAGGGTGGAGGGGTCAGGGTGTAGGGGTTAGGGTGGAGGGGTTATGGTGTATGGGTCAGGGTGGAGGGGTCAGGGTGTAGGGGTTAGGGTGGAGGGGTTATGGTGTATGGGTCAGGGTGTAGGGGTCAGGGTGGAGGGGTTAGGGTGTATGGGTCAGGGTGTAGGGGTCAGGGTGGAGGGGTTAGGGTGTATGGGTCAGGGTGGAGGGGTCAGGGTGGAGGGGTTATGGTGTAAGGGTCAGGGTGTAGGGGTCAGGGTGGAGGGGTTAGGGTGTATGGGTCAGGGTGGAGGGGTTAGGGTGGAGGGGTTAGGGTGGAGGGGTCAGGGTGGAGGGGTCAGGGTGGAGGGGTCAGGGTGGAGGGGTCAGGGTAGAGAGGTCAGGGTGTAGGGGTTAGGGTGGAGGGGTCAGGGTGGAGGGGTCAGGGTGGAGGGGTCAGGGTGGAGGGGTCAGGGTGGAGGGGTCAGGGTGTAGGGGTCAGGGTAGTGACCTTTAGAGCAGTAGTTGTGTTGGTATAGCTCTCTGTCTTCAGCCTGTTGCTGCCAGCGGACCAGGTAATAGGTGTGGTTCCCGTTGGGGGAGGCAGGGGGAGACCAGCGGACCACCAGGTTGGTAGAGGAGTTAGAGTATGTTCTCACATCCAGGGGCATGGACGGCTCTACAGGAAACAGATTATAACAGTTCTCACATCCAGGGACATGGACGGCTCTACAGGAAACAGATTATAACCCCAAACCCCTACACCCAAACCCCTACACCCAAACCCCTACACCCAAACCCCTACACCCTAACCCCTACACCCTAACCCCTACACCCAAACCCCTACACCCAAACCCCTACACCCAAACCCCTACACCCAAACCCCTACACCCTAACCCCTACACCCTAACCCCTACACCCTAACCCCCCATATTATACATCAGGTCTGTTCTTAATCAAAAAACCCTAACCCCTACACCCAAACCCCTACACCCTAACCCCTACACCCTAACCCCTACACCCAAACCCCTACACCCAAACCCCTATACCCAAACCCCTATACCCAAACCCCTATACCCAAACCCCTATACCCTAACTCCTACACCACCATATTATACATCAGGTCTGTTCTTAATCAATAAACCCTAACCCCTACACCCAAACCCCTACCCCCTAACCCCTACACCCTAACCCCTACACCCTAACCCCCCATATTCTACATCAGGTCTGTTCTTAATCAATAAACCCTAACCCCTACACCCAAACCCCTATACCCTACACCCTAACCCCCCATATTATACATCAGGTCTGTTCTTAATCAATAAACCCTAACCCCTACACCCAAACCCCTCCACCCTAACCCCTCCACCTACACCCTAACCCCCTGTCCTTTACCTGAGGGGCTGGTTCTGATGTAGACTACTTCACTCTTGGCTCCCAGGATGTCTAACCCCTCCACCCTAACCCCTACACCCCTGTCCTTTACCTGAGGGGCTGGTTCTGATGTAGACTACTTCACTCTTGGCTCCCAGGATGTGTCTATCCTCTGCCACCAGAGTGATGGCCTTGACGTAGATGGCGTACTGGGTCCAGGGCTTAAGAGGCGACAGTAGAACCCCTGGGTCAGAATTCTTCTCCTGGGGAAGGTCCACGTCCACCATGTTCCAACTGTTGGAGCCACAACCGTCCTGGCCGTCAAACTCTGTGATGTTCTGGTACGCACTGGAGGAGAGGGAGACGCATGGGTTAGAGGATATAGAGGAAGTACAGACAGACTGATGGGTTAGAGGATATAGAGGAAGTAGAGAGACACTGATGGGTTAGAGGATATAGAGGAAGTAGAGAGACTGATGGGTTAGGGGATATAGAGGAAGTAGAGGCAGACTGATGGGTTAGAGGATGTAGAGGAAGTAGAGACAGACTGATGGGTTAGAGGATATAGAGGAAGTAGAGAGACTGATGGGTTAGGGGATATAGAGGAAGTAGAGACAGACTGATGGGTTAGAGGATATAGAGGAAGTAGAGTGATGGGTTAGGGGATATAGAGGAAGTAGAGACAGACTGATGGGTTAGAGGATATAGAGGAAGTAGAGACAGACTGATGGGTTAGGGGATATAGAGGAAGTAAAGACAGACTGATGGGTTAGGGGATATAGAGGAAGTAGAGGCAGACTGATGGGTTAGAGGATGTTCTAGGATATAGAGGAAGTAGAGACAGACTGATGGGTTAGAGGATATAGAGGAAGTAGAGAGACTGATGGGTTAGAGGATATAGAGGAAGTAGAGACAGACTGATGGGTTAGAGGATATAGAGGAAGTAGAGAGACTGATGGGTTAGAGGATATAGAGGAAGTAGAGACAGACTGATGGGTTAGAGGATATAGAGGAAGTAGAGAGACTGATGGGTTAGAGGATATAGAGGAAGTAGAGGCAGACTGATGGGTTAGAGGATAGAGGATATAGAGGAAGCAGATGCAGACTGATGGGTTAGAGGATATAGAGGAAGTAGAGAGAGACTGATGGGTTAGGGTTAGAGGATATAGAGGAAGTAGAGAGAGACTGATGGGTTAGGGGATATAGAGGAAGTAAAGACAGACTGATGGGTTAGGGGATATAGAGGAAGTAAAGACAGACTGATGGGTTAGGGGATATAGAGGAAGTAGAGACAGACTGATGGGTTAGAGGATATAGAGGAAGTAGAGGCAGACTGATGGGTTAGGGGATATAGAGGAAGTAAAGTGATGGGTTAGAGGATGTTCTAGGATATAGAGGAAGTACAGACAGACTGATGGGTTAGGTGATATAGAGGAAGTAGAGACAGACTGATGGGTGAGAGGATATAGAGGAAGTAGAGACACACTGATGTGTTAGAGGATATAGCGGAAGTAGAGACAGACTGATGGGTTAGGGGATATAGAGGAAGTAGAGACTGATGGGTTAGGGGATATAGAGGAAGTAGAGACAGACTGATGGGTTAGGGGATATAGAGGAAGTAGAGAGACTGATGGGTTAGGGGATATAGAGGAAGTAGAGAGACTGATGGGTTAGAGGATATAGCAGAAGTACAGACAGACTGATGGGTTAGGGGATATAGAGGAAGTAGAGCCAGACTGATGGGTTAGAGGATGTTCTAGGATATAGAGGAAGTAAAGACAGACTGATGGGTTAGGGGATATAGAGGAAGTAGAGCCAGACTGATGGGTTAGAGGATGTTCTAGGATATAGAGGAAGTAAAGAGAGACTGATGGGTTAGGGGATGTTCTAGGATATAGAGGAAGTAAAGACAGACTGATGGGTTAGGGGATATAGAGGAAGTAGAGCCAGACTGATGGGTTAGAGGATGTTCTAGGATATAGAGGAAGTACAGACAGACTGATGGGTTAGGGGATATAGAGGAAGTAGAGCCAGACTGATGGGTTAGAGGATGTTCTAGGATATAGAGGAAGTAAAGAGAGACTGATGGGTTAGGGGATGTTCTAGGATATAGAGGAAGTAGAGCCAGACTGATGGGTTAGAGGATGTTCTAGGATATAGAGGAAGTAGAGCCAGACTGATGGGTTAGAGGATGTTCTAGGATATAGAGGAAGTAAAGAGAGACTGATGGGTTAGGGGATGTTCTAGGATATAGAGGAAGTAGAGCCAGACTGATGGGTAAGGGTTAGATATAGATGAAGTAGAGTGATGGGTTAGAGGATGTTCTCGGATATAGAGGAAGTACAGACAGACTGATGGGTTAGAGAATGTTCTAGGATATAGAGGAAGTAGGTAGACTGATGGGTTAGAGGATATAGAGGAAGTACAGACAGACTGATGGGTTAGAGGATATAGAGGAAGTAGAGAGACTGATGGGTTAGAGGATATAGAGGAAGTAGAGACTGATGGGTTAGAGGATATAGAGGAAGTGGAGAGACTGATGGGTTAGAGGATATAGAGGAAGTAGAGAGACTGATGGGTTAGAGGATGTAGAGGAAGTAGAGACTGATGGGTTAGAGGATGTAGAGGAAGTAGAGACTGATGGGTTAGAGGATATAGAGGAAGTAGAGAGACTGATGGGTTAGAGGATATAGAGGAAGTAGAGAGACTGATGGGTTAGAGGATATAGAGGAAGTAGAGAGACTGATGGGTTAGAGGATATAGAGGAAGTAGAGACTGATGGGTTAGAGGATATAGAGGAAGTAGAGAGACTGATAGGTTAGAGGATATAGAGGAAGTAGAGAGACTGATGGGTTAGAGGATATAGAGGAAGTAGAGAAACTGATGGGTTAGATGATGTTCTAGGATATAGAGGAAGTACAGACAGACTGACTGTAGAGTAACTTACGCCTCCTTGTAGTATAGTATGAATGAGATGAGGTCTCTATAGTCTGGGGGTCTGTAGCGCTGCCAGGTCACTTTGATACGGTTAGACATCGTACTGTTGGACTTGAACCGCAAGATCTTACTCTCACCTGGTGAACACAACCAATCACACAATTTACACAGCCTGTTCACCTGGCAACCAATCACAACCACAGTCAGCTCACCTGGAGAATACAACCAATCACAACGATCAGCCCTAATCCTACAGGTGCTTAGAAACATCTCATCAAACCAGCCCATTACATTGTCTCAGTGTTGAGATCAAACCAGCCATTACATTGTCTCAGTGGTGAGATCAAACCAGCCCATTACATTGTCTCAGTGGTGAGATCAAACCAGCCATTACATTGTCTCAGTGGTGAGATCAAACCAGCCCATTCATTGTCTCAGTGTTGAGATCAAACCAGCCCATTACATTGTCTCAGTGTTGAGATCAAACCAGCCATTACATTGTCTCAATGTTGAGATCAAACCAGCCCATTACATTGTCTCAGTGTTGAGATCAAACCAGCCCATTATAATATCATAGAGCCATACAGTATAATATCATAGAGCCGTATAGTGCAGTATAATATCATAGAGCCGTATAGTGCAGTATAATATCATAGAGCCGTATAGTACAGTATAATATCATAGAGCTGTATAGTATAATATCATAGAGCTGTACAGTATAATATCATAGAGCTGTATAGTACAGTATAATATCATAGAGCCGTATAGTATAATATCATAGAGCTGTACAGTATAATATCATAGAGCCGTATAGTATAATATCATAGAGCCGTACAGTACAGTATAATATCATAGAGCCGTACAGTACAGTATAATATCAGAGCCGTACAGTACAGTATAATATCATAGAGCCGTATAGTACAGTATAATATCATAGAGCTGTATAGTATAATATCATAGAGCTGTACAGTATAATATCATAGAGCTGTACAGTATAATATCATAGAGCTGTATAGTATAATATCATAGAGCCGTATAGTATAATATCATAGAGCTGTATAGTATAATATCATAGAGCTGTACAGTATAATATCATAGAGCTGTATAGTATAATATCATAGAGCTGTATAGTATAATATCATAGAGCCGTATAGTACAGTATAATATCATAGAGCCGTATAGTACAGTATAATATCATAGAGCTGTACAGTATAATATCATAGAGCTGTACAGTACAGTATAATATCATAGAGCTGTACAGTATAATATCATAGAGCCGTATAGTATAATATCATAGAGCTGTACAGTACAGTATAATATCATAGAGCTGTATAGTATAATATCATAGAGCCGTATAGTACAGTATAATATCATAGAGCTGTACAGTATAATATCATAGAGCCGTATAGTATAATATCATAGAGCTGTATAGTACAGTATAATATCATAGAGCTGTACAGTATAATATCATAGAGCTGTACAGTATAATATCATAGAGCCGTATAGTATAATATCATAGAGCCGTACAGTACAGTATAATACCATAGAGCCGTACAGTATAATATAATAGAGCTGTACAGTATAATATCATAGAGCTGTACAGTATAATATCATAGAGCCGTATAGTATAATATCATAGAGCTGTATAGTACAGTATAATATCATAGAGCCGTATAGTATAATATCATAGAGCCGTACAGTACAGTATAATATCATAGAGCCGTATAGTACAGTATAATATCATAGAGCTGTACAGTATAATATCATAGAGCCGTATAGTATAATATCATAGAGCTGTATAGTATAATATCATAGAGCTGTACAGTACAGTATAATATCATAGAGCCGTATAGTATAATATCATAGAGCCGTACAGTACAGTATAATATCATAGAGCCGTACAGTACAGTATAATATCATAGAGCTGTATAGTATAATATCATAGAGCTGTATAGTATAATATCATAGAGCTGTACAGTATAATATCATAGAGCTGTACAGTACAGTATAATATCATAGAGCTGTACAGTATAATATCATAGAGCTGTATAGTATAATATCATAGAGCTGTACAGTATAATATCATAGAGCTGTATAGTATAATATCATAGAGCCGTATAGTACAGTATAATATCATAGAGCTGTACAGTATAATATCATAGAGCTGTATAGTATAGTATAATATCATAGAGCTGTATAGTACAGTATAATATCATAGAGCTGTACAGTATAATATCATAGAGCTGTATAGTATAATATCATAGAGCTGTATAGTACAGTATAATATCATAGAGCCGTATAGTACAGTATAATATCATAGAGCCGTATAGTATAATATCATAGAGCCGTATAGTACAGTATAATATCATAGAGCTGTACAGTATAATATCATAGAGCTGTATAGTACAGTATAATATCATAGAGCCGTATAGTATAGTATAATATCATAGAGCCGTACAGTATAATATCATAGAGCCGTATAGTACAGTATAATATCATAGAGCCGTACAGTATAATATCATAGAGCCGTACAGTACAGTATAATATCATAGAGCTGTACAGTATAATATCATAGAGCTGTACAGTATAATATCATAGAGCTGTACAGTATAATATCATAGAGCCGTATAGTATAGTATAATATCATAGAGCCGTACAGTACAGTATAATATCATAGAGCCGTACAGTACAGTATAATATCATAGAGCCGTATAGTATAGTATAATATCATAGAGCCGTACAGTATAATATCATAGAGCCGTATAGTATAGTATAATATCATAGAGCCGTACAGTACAGTATAATATCATAGAGCCGTATAGTATAGTATAATATCATAGAGCCGTATAGTGCAGTATAGATCATAGAGCTGTATAGTAATAATAATCATAGAGCCGTATAGTACAGTATAATATCATAGAGCTGTATAGTATAATATCATAGAGCTGTACAGTATAATATCATAGAGCTGTACAGTACAGTATAATATCATAGAGCTGTATAGTATAATATCATAGAGCTGTATAGTATAATATCATAGAGCTGTACAGTATAATATCATAGAGCTGTATAGTATAATATCATAGAGCCGTACAGTATATATCATAGAGCTGTACAGTATAATATCATAGAGCTGTACAGTATAATATCATAGAGCTGTATAGTATAATATCATAGAGCTGTATAGTACAGTATAATATCATAGAGCTGTATAGTATAATATCATAGAGCTGTACAGTATAATATCATAGAGCCGTACAGTATAATATCATAGAGCTGTATAGTACAGTATAATATCATAGAGCCGTATAGTACAGTATAATATCATAGAGCTGTACAGTATAATATCATAGAGCCGTACAGTATAGTATAATATCATAGAGCTGTACAGTACAGTATAATATCATAGAGCCGTATAGTACAGTATAATATCATAGAGCCGTATAGTACAGTATAATATCATAGAGCTGTACAGTATAATATCATAGAGCTGTACAGTATAATATCATAGAGCTGTATAGTATAATATCATAGAGCTGTATAGTATAATATCATAGAGCTGTACAGTATAATATCATAGAGCTGTATAGTATAATATCATAGAGCTGTATAGTATAATATCATAGAGCCGTATAGTATAATATCATAGAGCTGTACAGTACAGTATAATATCATAGAGCCGTACAGTATAGTATAATATCATAGAGCTGTACAGTACAGTATAATATCATAGAGCCGTACAGTATAGTATAATATCATAGAGCTGTATAGTATAGTATAATATCATAGAGCTGTACAGTACAGTATAATATCATAGAGCCGTATAGTATAGTATAATATCATAGAGCCGTATAGTACAGTATAATATCATAGAGCCGTACAGTATAATATCATAGAGCTGTATAGTATAATATCATAGAGCTGTATAGTCTAATATCATAGAGCTGTACAGTATAGTATAATATCATAGAGCCGTATAGTACAGTATAATATCATAGAGCTGTATAGTCTAATATCATAGAGCTGTACAGTATAGTATAATATCATAGAGCCGTATAGTACAGTATAATATCATAGAGCTGTATAGTATAATATCATAGAGCTGTATAGTACAGTATAATATCATAGAGCTGTACAGTATAATATCATAGAGCTGTATAGTAACAGTATAATATCATAGAGCTGTATAGTATAATATCATAGAGCTGTATAGTACAGTATAATATCATAGAGCCGTACAGTATAATATCATAGAGCCGTACAGTATAATATCATAGAGCTGTACAGTATAATATCATAGAGCTGTATAGTATAATATCATAGAGCTGTATAGTATAATATCATAGAGCCGTATAGTATAATATCATAGAGCTGTACAGTACAGTATAATATCATAGAGCCGTACAGTATAGTATAATATCATAGAGCTGTACAGTACAGTATAATATCATAGAGCCGTACAGTAAGTATAATATCATAGAGCTGTATAGTATAGTATAATATCATAGAGCTGTACAGTACAGTATAATATCATAGAGCCGTATAGTATAGTATAATATCATAGAGCCGTATAGTACAGTATAATATCATAGAGCCGTACAGTATAATATCAAGAGCTGTATAGTATAAATATCATAGAGCTGTATAGCTAATATCATAGAGCTGTACAGTATAGTATAATATCATAGAGCCGTATAGTACAGTATAATATCATAGAGCTGTATAGTCTAATATCATAGAGCTGTACAGTATAGTATAATATCATAGAGCCGTATAGTACAGTATAATATCATAGAGCTGTATAGTATAATATCATAGAGCTGTATAGACAGTATAATATCATAGAGCTGTACAGTATAATATCATAGAGCTGTATAGTACAGTATAATATCATAGAGCTGTATAGTATAATATCATAGAGCTGTATAGTACAGTATATATCATAGAGCTGTATAGTATAATATCATAGAGACTGTATAGTACAGTATAATATCATAGAGCCGTATAGTATAATATCATAGAGCTGTACAGTATAATATCATAGAGCTGTATAGTACAGTATAATATCATAGAGCTGTATAGTATAATATCATAGAGCTGTATAGTTATATATCATAGAGCTGTATGATAATATCATAGAGCTGTATAGTATAATATCATAGAGCTGTATAGTAAAGTATAATATCATAGAGCTGTATAGTACAGTATATATCATAGAGCTGTATAGTACAGTAATATCATAGAGCTGTATAGTATAAATATCATAGAGCTGTACAGTATAATATCATAGAGCTGTATAGTATAATATCATAGAGCCGTATAGTATAATATCATAGAGCTGTATAGTATAATATCATAGAGCCGTATAGTATAATATCATAGAGCTGTACAGTATAGTATAATATCATAGAGCCGTATAGTACAGTATAATATCATAGAGGCTGTATAGTATAATATCATAGAGCTGTACAGTATAGTATAATATCATAGAGCCGTATAGTAACAGTATAATATCATAGAGCTGTATAGTCTAGATTCATAGAGCTGTACAGTATAATATCATAGAGCCGTATAGTACAGTATATATCATAGAGCTGTACAGTATAATATCATAGAGCTGTATAGTATAGTATAATATCATAGAGCCGTATAGTACAGTATAATATCATAGAGCTGTATAGTCTAATATCATAGAGCCGTATAGTACAGTATAATATCATAGAGCTGTACAGTATAATATCATAGAGCTGTATAGTACAGTAGAATATCATAGAGCCGTATAGTACAGTATATATCATAGAGCTTATAGTATAATATCATAGAGCTGTACAGTATAATATCATAGAGCCGTATAGTATAATATCATAGAGCTGTACAGTATAATATCATAGAGCTGTACAGTATAATATCATAGAGCAGTACAGTATAATATCATAGAGCTGTACAGTATATATCATAGAGCAGTACAGTATAAATTCATAGAGCTGTATAGTATAATATCATAGAGCTGTATAGTATAATATCATAGAGCTGTACAGTATAGTATCATAGAGCCGTATAGTACAGTATAATATCATAGAGCCGTATAGTATAATATCATAGAGCTGTACAGTATAATATCATAGAGCTGTACAGTATAATATCATAGAGCTGTACAGTATAATATCATAGAGCCGTATAGTACAGTATAATATCATAGAGCTGTACAGTATAATACATAGAGCCGTATAGTACAGTATAATATCATAGAGCCGTATAGTACAGTAATAATCATAGAGCCGTACAGTATAATATCATAGAGCTGTAATATAATATCATAGAGCTGTACAGTATAATATCATAGAGCTGTACAGTATAATATCATAGAGCCGTATAGTACAGTATAATATCATAGAGCTGTACAGTATAATATCATAGAGCCGTATAGTACAGTATAATATCATAGAGCCGTATAGTACAGTATAATATCATAGAGCTGTACAGTATAATATCATAGAGCTGTATAGTACATAGTATAATATCATAGAGCTGTACAGTATAATATCATAGAGCTGTATAGTACAGTATAATATCATAGAGCTGTATAGTATAATATCATAGAGCTGTACAGTATAATATCATAGAGCTGTACAGTATAATATCATAGAGCTGTACAGTATAATATCATAGAGCTGTACAGTATAATATCATAGAGCTGTACAGTATAATATCATAGAGCTGTACAGTATAATATCATAGAGCTGTACAGTATAATATCATAGAGCTGTACAGTATAATATCATAGAGCTGTACAGTATAATATCATAGAGCTGTACAGTATAATATCATAGAGCTGTACAGTATAATATCATAGAGCTGTACAGTATAATATCATAGAGCTGTACAGTATAATATCATAGAGCTGTACAGTATAATATCATAGAGCTGTACAGTATAATATCATAGAGCTGTACAGTATAATATCATAGAGCTGTACAGTATAATATCATAGAGCTGTACAGTATAATATCATAGAGCTGTATAGTACAGTATAATATCATAGAGCCGTACAGTATAATATCATAGAGCTGTACAGTATAATATCATAGAGCTGTACAGTATAATATCATAGAGCTGTATAGTATAATATCATAGAGCTGTACAGTATAATATCATAGAGCTGTACAGTATAATATCATAGAGCTGTACAGTATAATATCATAGAGCTGTACAGTATAATATCATAGAGCTGTACAGTATAATATCATAGAGCTGTACAGTATAATATCATAGAGCTGTACAGTATAATATCATAGAGCTGTACAGTATAATATCATAGAGCTGTACAGTATAATATCATAGAGCTGTACAGTATAATATCATAGAGCTGTACAGTATAATATCATAGAGCTGTACAGTATAATATCATAGAGCTGTATAGTATAATATCATAGAGCAGTACAGTATAATATCATAGAGCTGTATAGTATAATATCATAGAGCTGTACAGTATAATATCATAGAGCTGTACAGTATAATATCATAGAGCTGTATAGTACAGTATAATATCATAGAGCTGTATAGTGCAGTATAATATCATAGAGCTGTACAGTATAATATCATAGAGCTGTACAGTATAATATCATAGAGCTGTACAGTCTAATATCATAGAGCTGTACAGTATAATATCATAGAGCTGTATAGTATAATATCATAGAGCTGTATAGTACAGTATAATATCATAGAGCTGTACAGTATAATATCATAGAGCTGTATAGTATAATATCATAGAGCTGTATAGTACAGTATAATATCATAGAGCTGTATAGTACAGTATAATATCATAGAGCTGTATAGTGCAGTATAATATCATAGAGCTGTACAGTATAATATCATAGAGCTGTACAGTATAATATCATAGAGCTGTACAGTATAATATCATAGAGCTGTACAGTATAATATCATAGAGCCGTATAGTACAGTATAATATCATAGAGCTGTACAGTATAATATCATAGAGCTGTATAGTATAATATCATAGAGCTGTACAGTATAATATCATAGAGCTGTATAGTACAGTATAATATCATAGAGCTGTATAGTATAATATCATAGAGCTGTACAGTATAATATCATAGAGCCGTATAGTATAATATCATAGAGCCGTACAGTACAGTATAATATCATAGAGCTGTACAGTATAATATCATAGAGCTGTATAGTATAATATCATAGAGCTGTACAGTATAATATCATAGAGCTGTACAGTACAGTATAATATCATAGAGCTGTATAGTATAATATCATAGAGCTGTATAGTATAATATCATAGAGCTGTACAGTATAATATCATAGAGCTGTACAGTATAATATCATAGAGCTGTATAGTATAATATCATAGAGCTGTACAGTATAATATCATAGAGCTGTACAGTATAATATCATAGAGCTGTATAGTATAATATCATAGAGCTGTACAGTATAATATCATAGAGCTGTATAGTACAGTATAATATCATAGAGCAGTACAGTATAATATCATAGAGCTGTATAGTATAATATCATAGAGCTGTACAGTACAGTATAATATCATAGAGCTGTACAGTATAATATCATAGAGCTGTACAGTATAATATCATAGAGCTGTACAGTATAATATCATAGAGCTGTACAGTATAATATCATAGAGCTGTACAGTATAATATCATAGAGCTGTACAGTATAATATCATAGAGCTGTACAGTATAATATCATAGAGCTGTATAGTATAATATCATAGAGCTGTACAGTACATAGAGCTGTATATAATATCATAGAGCTGTACAGTATAATATCATAGAGCTGTATAGTATAATATCATAGAGCTGTATAGTACAGTATAATATCATAGAGCTGTACAGTATAATATCATAGAGCTGTATAGTATAATATCATAGAGCTGTACAGTACAGTATAATATCATAGAGCTGTACAGTATAATATCATAGAGCTGTACAGTATAATATCATAGAGCTGTATAGTATAATATCATAGAGCTGTACAGTATAATATCATAGAGCTGTATAGTATATATATCATAGAGCTGTACAGTATAATATCATAGAGCTGTACAGTATAATATCATAGAGCTGTATAGTATAATATCATAGAGCTGTACAGTATAATATCATAGAGCTGTACAGTATAATATCATAGAGCTGTACAGTATAATATCATAGAGCTGTATAGTACAGTATAATATCATAGAGCTGTACAGTATAATATCATAGAGCTGTATAGTATAATATCATAGAGCTGTATAGTACAGTATAATATCATAGAGCTGTACAGTATAATATCATAGAGCTGTACAGTATAATATCATAGAGCCGTATAGTACAGTATAATATCATAGAGCTGTACAGTATAATATCATAGAGCTGTATAGTATAATATCATAGAGCTGTACAGTATAATATCATAGAGCTGTACAGTATAATATCATAGAGCTGTATAGTATAATATCATAGAGCTGTACAGTATAATATCATAGAGCTGTATAGTATAATATCATAGAGCTGTATAGTATAATATCATAGAGCTGTACAGTATAATATCATAGAGCTGTACAGTATAATATCATAGAGCTGTACAGTATAATATCATAGAGCTGTACAGTATAATATCATAGAGCTGTATAGTACAGTATAATATCATAGAGCTGTATAGTACAGTATAATATCATAGAGCTGTACAGTATAATATCATAGAGCTGTACAGTATAATATCATAGAGCTGTACAGTATAATATCATAGAGCTGTACAGTATAATATCATAGAGCTGTATAGTATAATATCATAGAGCTGTATAGTATAATATCATAGAGCTGTACAGTATAATATCATAGAGCTGTACAGTATAATATCATAGAGCTGTACAGTATAATATCATAGAGCTGTACAGTATAATATCATAGAGCTGTACAGTATAATATCATAGAGCTGTACAGTATAATATCATAGAGCTGTATAGTATAATATCATAGAGCTGTATAGTATAATATCATAGAGCTGTACAGTATAATATCATAGAGCTGTATAGTACAGTATATATCATAGAGCTGTACAGTATAATATCATAGAGCTGTACAGTATAATATCATAGAGCTGTACAGTATAATATCATAGAGCTGTATAGTACAGTATAATATCATAGAGCTGTACAGTATAATATCATAGAGCCGTATAGTACAGTATAATATCATAGAGCTGTATAGTATAATATCATAGAGCCGTATAGTACAGTATAATATCATAGAGCTGTACAGTATAATATCATAGAGCTGTATATATATATCATAGAGCTGTACAGTATAATATCATAGAGCTGTACAGTAGTATAATATCATAGAGCTGTACAGTATAATATCATAGAGCTGTATAGTATAATATCATAGAGCTGTACAGTATAATATCATAGAGCTGTACAGTATAATATCATAGAGCTGTATAGTATAATATCATAGAGCTGTATAGTATAATATCATAGAGCTGTACAGTATAATATCATAGAGCTGTATAGTATAATATCATAGAGCTGTACAGTATAATATCATAGAGCCGTATAGTACAGTATAATATCATAGAGCTGTACAGTATAATATCATAGAGCTGTATAGTATAATATCATAGAGCTGTATAGTACAGTATAATATCATAGAGCTGTACAGTATAATATCATAGAGCTGTATAGTATAATATCATAGAGCTGTACAGTATAATATCATAGAGCTGTATAGTATAATATCATAGAGCTGTACAGTATAATATCATAGAGCTGTATAGTATAATATCATAGAGCTGTACAGTATAATATCATAGAGCTGTACAGTATAATATCATAGAGCTGTATAGTACAGTATAATATCATAGAGCTGTACAGTATAATATCATAGAGCTGTACAGTATAATATCATAGAGCTGTACAGTATAATATCATAGAGCTGTACAGTATAATATCATAGAGCTGTACAGTATAATATCATAGAGCTGTACAGTATAATATCATAGAGCTGTACAGTATAATATCATAGAGCTGTACAGTATAATATCATAGAGCTGTACAGTATAATATCATAGAGCTGTACAGTATAATATCATAGAGCTGTACAGTATAATATCATAGAGCTGTACAGTATAATATCATAGAGCTGTATAGTATAATATCATAGAGCTGTACAGTATAATATCATAGAGCTGTACAGTATAATATCATAGAGCTGTACAGTATAATATCATAGAGCTGTACAGTATAATATCATAGAGCTGTACAGTATAATATCATAGAGCTGTACAGTATAATATCATAGAGCTGTACAGTATAATATCATAGAGCTGTACAGTATAATATCATAGAGCTGTACAGTATAATATCATAGAGCTGTACAGTATAATATCATAGAGCTGTACAGTATAATATCATAGAGCTGTACAGTATAATATCATAGAGCTGTATAGTACAGTATAATATCATAGAGCTGTACAGTATAATATCATAGAGCTGTACAGTATAATATCATAGAGCTGTATAGTATAATATCATAGAGCTGTATAGTACAGTATAATATCATAGAGCTGTACAGTATAATATCATAGAGCTGTACAGTATAATATCATAGAGCTGTATAGTACAGTATAATATCATAGAGCTGTACAGTATAATATCATAGAGCTGTACAGTATAATATCATAGAGCTGTATAGTACAGTATAATATCATAGAGCTGTACAGTATAATATCATAGAGCTGTATAGTATAATATCATAGAGCTGTATAGTACAGTATAATATCATAGAGCTGTACAGTATAATATCATAGAGCTGTATAGTATAATATCATAGAGCTGTATAGTACAGTATAATATCATAGAGCTGTATAGTACAGTATAATATCATAGAGCTGTATAGTACAGTATAATATCATAGAGCTGTACAGTATAATATCATAGAGCTGTACAGTATAATATCATAGAGCTGTACAGTATAATATCATAGAGCTGTACAGTATAATATCATAGAGCTGTACAGTATAATATCATAGAGCTGTACAGTATAATATCATAGAGCTGTACAGTATAATATCATAGAGCTGTACAGTATAATATCATAGAGCTGTATAGTACAGTATAATATCATAGAGCTGTATAGTATAATATCATAGAGCTGTACAGTATAATATCATAGAGCTGTATAGTATAATATCATAGAGCCGTACAGTACAGTATAATATCATAGAGCTGTACAGTATAATATCATAGAGCTGTATAGTATAATATCATAGAGCTGTACAGTATAATATCATAGAGCTGTACAGTATAATATCATAGAGCTGTATAGTATATAATATCATAGAGCTGTATAGTATAATATCATAGAGCTGTACAGTATAATATCATAGAGCTGTACAGTATAATATCATAGAGCTGTACAGTATAATATCATAGAGCTGTACAGTATAATATCATAGAGCTGTACAGTATAATATCATAGAGCTGTACAGTATAATATCATAGAGCTGTACAGTATAATATCATAGAGCTGTACAGTATAATATCATAGAGCAGTACAGTATAATATCATAGAGCTGTATAGTACAGTATAATATCATAGAGCTGTATAGTATAATATCATAGAGCTGTACAGTATAATATCATAGAGCTGTACAGTATAATATCATAGAGCTGTACAGTATAATATCATAGAGCTGTACAGTATAATATCATAGAGCTGTACAGTATAATATCATAGAGCTGTACAGTATAATATCATAGAGCTGTACAGTATAATATCATAGAGCTGTACAGTATAATATCATAGAGCTGTACAGTATAATATCATAGAGCTGTACAGTATAATATCATAGAGCTGTACAGTATAATATCATAGAGCTGTATAGTATAATATCATAGAGCTGTATAGTACAGTATAATATCATAGAGCTGTACAGTATAATATCATAGAGCTGTATAGTATAATATCATAGAGCTGTACAGTATAATATCATAGAGCTGTACAGTATAATATCATAGAGCTGTACAGTATAATATCATAGAGCTGTACAGTATAATATCATAGAGCTGTACAGTATAATATCATAGAGCTGTACAGTATAATATCATAGAGCTGTACAGTATAATATCATAGAGCTGTATAGTACAGTATAATATCATAGAGCTGTACAGTATAATATCATAGAGCTGTACAGTATAATATCATAGAGCTGTATAGTACAGTATATATCATAGAGCTGTATAGTACAGTATAATATCATAGAGCTGTATAGTACAGTATAATATCATAGAGCTGTACAGTATAATATCATAGAGCTGTATAGTATAATATCATAGAGCTGTATAGTACAGTATAATATCATAGAGCTGTACAGTATAATATCATAGAGCTGTACAGTATAATATCATAGAGCTGTACAGTATAATATCATAGAGCTGTACAGTATAATATCATAGAGCTGTATAGTATAATATCATAGAGCTGTATAGTACAGTATAATATCATAGAGCTGTACAGTATAATATCATAGAGCTGTACAGTATAATATCATAGAGCTGTATAGTATAATATCATAGAGCCGTATAGTATAATATCATAGAGCTGTACAGTATAATATCATAGAGCTGTACAGTATAATATCATAGAGCTGTACAGTATAATATCATAGAGCTGTACAGTATAATATCATAGAGCCGTATAGTACAGTATAATATCATAGAGCTGTATAGTATAATATCATAGAGCTGTATAGTATAATATCATAGAGCTGTACAGTATAATATCATAGAGCTGTATAGTATAATATCATAGAGCTGTATAGTATAATATCATAGAGCTGTACAGTATAATATCATAGAGCTGTACAGTATAATATCATAGAGCCGTATAGTATAATATCATAGAGCTGTACAGTATAATATCATAGAGCTGTACAGTATAATATCATAGAGCTGTACAGTATAATATCATAGAGCTGTACAGTATAATATCATAGAGCTGTATAGTATAATATCATAGAGCTGTATAGTACAGTATAATATCATAGAGCTGTATAGTATAATATCATAGAGCTGTATAGTATAATATCATAGAGCTGTACAGTATAATATCATAGAGCTGTATAGTATAATATCATAGAGCTGTACAGTATAATATCATAGAGCTGTACAGTATAATATCATAGAGCTGTACAGTATAATATCATAGAGCCGTATAGTACAGTATAATATCATAGAGCTGTACAGTATAATATCATAGAGCCGTATAGTACAGTATAATATCATAGAGCTGTATAGTACAGTATAATATCATAGAGCTGTACAGTATAATATCATAGAGCCGTATAGTACAGTATAATATCATAGAGCTGTACAGTATAATATCATAGAGCTGTACAGTATAATATCATAGAGCTGTACAGTATAATATCATAGAGCTGTACAGTATAATATCATAGAGCTGTACAGTATAATATCATAGAGCTGTACAGTATAATATCATAGAGCTGTACAGTATAATATCATAGAGCTGTACAGTATAATATCATAGAGCTGTACAGTATAATATCATAGAGCTGTACAGTATAATATCATAGAGCTGTACAGTATAATATCATAGAGCTGTACAGTATAATATCATAGAGCTGTACAGTATAATATCATAGAGCTGTACAGTATAATATCATAGAGCTGTATAGTACAGTATAATATCATAGAGCTGTACAGTATAATATCATAGAGCTGTACAGTATAATATCATAGAGCTGTACAGTATAATATCATAGAGCTGTACAGTATAATATCATAGAGCTGTACAGTATAATATCATAGAGCTGTACAGTATAATATCATAGAGCTGTATAGTATAATATCATAGAGCTGTACAGTATAATATCATAGAGCTGTATAGTATAATATCATAGAGCTGTACAGTATAATATCATAGAGCTGTACAGTATAATATCATAGAGCTGTACAGTATAATATCATAGAGCCGTACAGTATAATATCATAGAGCTGTATAGTACAGTATAATATCATAGAGCTGTATAGTATAATATCATAGAGCTGTACAGTATAATATCATAGAGCTGTATAGTATAATATCATAGAGCTGTATAGTACAGTATAATATCATAGAGCTGTACAGTATAATATCATAGAGCCGTACAGTATAATATCATAGAGCTGTACAGTATAATATCATAGAGCTGTACAGTATAATATCATAGAGCTGTACAGTATAATATCATAGAGCTGTACAGTATAATATCATAGAGCTGTACAGTATAATATCATAGAGCTGTACAGTATAATATCATAGAGCTGTATAGTACAGTATAATATCATAGAGCTGTACAGTATAATATCATAGAGCTGTACAGTATAATATCATAGAGCTGTATAGTACAGTATAATATCATAGAGCTGTACAGTATAATATCATAGAGCTGTACAGTATAATATCATAGAGCTGTATAGTACAGTATAATATCATAGAGCTGTATAGTACAGTATAATATCATAGAGCTGTATAGTATAATATCATAGAGCCGTATAGTATAATATCATAGAGCCGTATAGTACAGTATAATATCATAGAGCTGTACAGTATAGTATATCATAGAGCTGTACAGTATAATATCATAGAGCTGTACAGTATAATATCATAGAGCTGTACAGTATAATATCATAGAGCTGTACAGTATAATATCATAGAGCCGTACAGTATAATATCATAGAGCTGTACAGTATAATATCATAGAGCTGTACAGTATAATATCATAGAGCTGTACAGTATAATATCATAGAGCTGTACAGTATAATATCATAGAGCCGTACAGTATAATATCATAGAGCTGTACAGTATAATATCATAGAGCTGTACAGTATAATATCATAGAGCTGTACAGTATAATATCATAGAGCTGTATAGTACAGTATAATATCATAGAGCTGTACAGTATAATATCATAGAGCTGTACAGTATAATATCATAGAGCTGTACAGTACAGTATAATATCATAGAGCTGTATAGTATAATATCATAGAGCTGTATAGTATAATATCATAGAGCTGTATAGTATAATATCATAGAGCTGTATAGTATAATATCATAGAGCTGTACAGTATAATATCATAGAGCTGTATAGTACAGTATAATATCATAGAGCTGTATAGTATAATATCATAGAGCTGTATAGTACAGTATAATATCATAGAGCTGTACAGTATAATATCATAGAGCTGTACAGTATAATATCATAGAGCTGTACAGTATAATATCATAGAGCTGTACAGTATAATATCATAGAGCTGTACAGTATAATATCATAGAGCTGTACAGTATAATATCATAGAGCTGTACAGTATAATATCATAGAGCCGTACAGTATAATATCATAGAGCTGTACAGTATAATATCATAGAGCCGTATAGTACAGTATAATATCATAGAGCTGTACAGTATAATATCATAGAGCTGTACAGTATAATATCATAGAGCTGTACAGTATAATATCATAGAGCTGTACAGTATAATATCATAGAGCTGTATAGTATAATATCATAGAGCTGTATAGTACAGTATAATATCATAGAGCTGTATAGTATAATATCATAGAGCTGTATAGTATAATATCATAGAGCTGTACAGTATAATATCATAGAGCTGTATAGTATAATATCATAGAGCTGTACAGTATAATATCATAGAGCTGTACAGTATAATATCATAGAGCTGTACAGTATAATATCATAGAGCCGTATAGTACAGTATAATATCATAGAGCTGTACAGTATAATATCATAGAGCCGTATAGTACAGTATAATATCATAGAGCTGTATAGTACAGTATAATATCATAGAGCTGTACAGTATAATATCATAGAGCCGTATAGTACAGTATAATATCATAGAGCTGTACAGTATAATATCATAGAGCTGTACAGTATAATATCATAGAGCTGTACAGTATAATATCATAGAGCTGTACAGTATAATATCATAGAGCTGTACAGTATAATATCATAGAGCTGTACAGTATAATATCATAGAGCTGTACAGTATAATATCATAGAGCTGTACAGTATAATATCATAGAGCGGTACAGTATAATATCATAGAGCGGTACAGTATAATATCATAGAGCTGTACAGTATAATATCATAGAGCTGTACAGTATAATATCATAGAGCTGTACAGTCTAATATCATAGAGCTGTACAGTCTAATATCATAGAGCTGTATAGTACAGTATAATATCATAGAGCTGTACAGTATAATATCATAGAGCTGTACAGTATAATATCATAGAGCTGTACAGTATAATATCATAGAGCTGTACAGTATAATATCATAGAGCTGTACAGTATAATATCATAGAGCTGTACAGTATAATATCATAGAGCTGTATAGTACAGTATAATATCATAGAGCTGTACAGTATAATATCATAGAGCTGTATAGTATAATATCATAGAGCTGTACAGTATAATATCATAGAGCTGTACAGTATAATATCATAGAGCTGTACAGTATAATATCATAGAGCCGTACAGTATAATATCATAGAGCTGTATAGTACAGTATAATATCATAGAGCTGTATAGTATAATATCATAGAGCTGTACAGTATAATATCATAGAGCTGTATAGTATAATATCATAGAGCTGTATAGTACAGTATAATATCATAGAGCTGTACAGTATAATATCATAGAGCCGTACAGTATAATATCATAGAGCTGTACAGTATAATATCATAGAGCTGTACAGTATAATATCATAGAGCTGTACAGTATAATATCATAGAGCTGTACAGTATAATATCATAGAGCTGTACAGTATAATATCATAGAGCTGTACAGTATAATATCATAGAGCTGTATAGTACAGTATAATATCATAGAGCTGTACAGTATAATATCATAGAGCTGTACAGTATAATATCATAGAGCTGTATAGTACAGTATAATATCATAGAGCTGTACAGTATAATATCATAGAGCTGTACAGTATAATATCATAGAGCTGTATAGTACAGTATAATATCATAGAGCTGTATAGTACAGTATAATATCATAGAGCTGTATAGTATAATATCATAGAGCCGTATAGTATAATATCATAGAGCCGTATAGTACAGTATAATATCATAGAGCTGTACAGTATAGTATATCATAGAGCTGTACAGTATAATATCATAGAGCTGTACAGTATAATATCATAGAGCTGTACAGTATAATATCATAGAGCTGTACAGTATAATATCATAGAGCCGTACAGTATAATATCATAGAGCTGTACAGTATAATATCATAGAGCTGTACAGTATAATATCATAGAGCTGTACAGTATAATATCATAGAGCTGTACAGTATAATATCATAGAGCCGTACAGTATAATATCATAGAGCTGTACAGTATAATATCATAGAGCTGTACAGTATAATATCATAGAGCTGTACAGTATAATATCATAGAGCTGTATAGTACAGTATAATATCATAGAGCTGTACAGTATAATATCATAGAGCTGTACAGTATAATATCATAGAGCTGTACAGTACAGTATAATATCATAGAGCTGTATAGTATAATATCATAGAGCTGTATAGTATAATATCATAGAGCTGTATAGTATAATATCATAGAGCTGTATAGTATAATATCATAGAGCTGTACAGTATAATATCATAGAGCTGTATAGTACAGTATAATATCATAGAGCTGTATAGTATAATATCATAGAGCTGTATAGTACAGTATAATATCATAGAGCTGTACAGTATAATATCATAGAGCTGTACAGTATAATATCATAGAGCTGTACAGTATAATATCATAGAGCTGTACAGTATAATATCATAGAGCTGTACAGTATAATATCATAGAGCTGTACAGTAATAATATCATAGAGCTGTACAGTATAATATCATAGAGCCGTACAGTATAATATCATAGAGCTGTACAGTATAATATCATAGAGCCGTATAGTACAGTATAATATCATAGAGCTGTACAGTATAATATCATAGAGCTGTATAGTACAGTATAATATCATAGAGCTGTACAGTATAATATCATAGAGCTGTACAGTATAATATCATAGAGCTGTACAGTATAATATCATAGAGCTGTACAGTATAATATCATAGAGCCGTATAGTACAGTATACATAAAGTATCGTACAGCTTGCTCGGTCCTCCGTTGTTCCTGAAGTCGTCCTCCTCAAACTTCTCTGTGATACCCGTCCTCTGCCACATCTTCCGGATCTCCGACATGCAGAGTTTAGGGTTGGATCGGAAGAACAGTTTCCCGGCCCGGATGGTCAGGTTTGTGCTGGGTCCAATCCCACAAGAACTGGAGGTGCTGATTGTCTACTGCATGGAAAGCATACATGCTGAGGGGATTGGGGGGGGGGGGAACAGAGGAGAGAGGGGGGAGGGAGAGAGGAGTAAGGTGGGGAGGGAGAGAGAGGAGATAGGTGGGGAGGTAGAGAGAGAGAGATGAGGGAGTCACCAACAGTAAACAGAAATATCCTCTCAGTCTGATGGTCCCCACCACACTAACCCTGCAGTCTGATGGTCCCCACCACACTAACCTGCAGTCTGATGGTCCCCACCACACTAACCCTGCAGTCTGATGGTCCCCACCACACTAACCCTGCAGTCTGATGGTCCCCACCACACTAACCCTGCAGTCTGATGGTCTCCGCCACACTAACCCTGCAGTCTGATGGTCTCCGCCACACTAACCCTGCAGTCTGTTGTAACATTCAGATGGTCCCCGCCACACTAACCCTGCAGTCTGATGGTCCCCACCACACTAACCTTGCAGTCTGATGTCCCCACCACACTAACCTTGCAGTCTGATGGTCCCCACCACACTAACCCTGCAGTCTGATGGTCCCCACCACACTAACCCTGCAGTCTGATGGTCCCCACCACACTAACCCTGCAGTCTGATGGTCCCCACCACACTAACCCTGCAGTCTGATGGTCCCCGCCACACTAACCCTGCAGTCTGATTGTCTCCGCCACACTAGCCCTGCAGTCTGATGGTCCCCACCACACTAACCTTGCAGTCTGATGGTCTCCACCACACTAGCCCTGCATTCTGATGGTCTCCGCCACACTAACCCTGCAGTCTGTTGTAACATTCAGATGGTCCCCACCACATAACCTGCAGTCTGATGGTCCCCACCACACTAACCCTGCAGTCTGATGGTCCCCACCACACTAACCCTGCAGTCTGATGGTCCCCACCACACTAACCTGCAGTCTGATGGTCCCCACCACACTAACCCTGCAGTCTGATGGTCCCCACCACACTAACCCTGTAGTCTGATGGTCCCCACACACTAGCCCTGCAGTCTGATGGTCCCCACCACACTAACCTTGCAGTCTGATGGTCCCCACCACACTAACCCTGCAGTCTGATGGTCCCGCCACACTAACCCTGCAGTCTGTTGTAACTTCAGATGGTCCCCACCACACTAACCCTGCAGTCTGATGGTCCCCACCACACTAACCCTGCAGTCTGATTGGTCCCCACCACACTAACCCTGCAGTCTGATGGTCCCCACCACACTAACCCTGTAGTCTGATGGTCCCCACCACACTAACCCTGCAGTCTGATGGTCTCCGCCACACTAACTTGTAGTCTGATGGTCCCCACCACACTAACCCTGCAGTCTGATGGTCCCCACCACACTAACCCTGCAGTCTGATGGTCCCCACCACACTAACCCTGTAGTCTGATGGTCCCCACCACACTAACCCTGCAGTCTGATGGTCTTCCGCCACACTAACCTTGTAGTCTGATGGTCTCCACCACACTAGCCCTGCAGTCTGATGGTCCCCACCACACTAACCTTGCAGTCTGATGGTCCCCACCACACTAACCCTGCAGTCTGTGGTAATATTCAGATGGTCCCCACCACACTAACCCTGCAGTCTGATGGTCCCCACCACACTAACCCTGCAGTCTGATGGTCCCACCACACTAACCCTGCAGTCTGATGGTCTCCGCCACACTAACCCTGCAGTCTGATGGTCCCCACCACACTAACCCTGCAGTCTGATGGTCTCCGCCACACTAGCCCTGCAGTCTGATGGTCCCCACCACACTAGCCCTGCAGTCTGATGGTCCCCACCACACTAACCCTGCAGTCTGATGGTCCCACCACACTAACCCTGCAGTCTGATGGTCCCCACCACACTAACCCTGCAGTCTGATGGTCCCCACCACACTAACCCTGCAGTCTGATGGTCACCACCACACTAACCCTGCAGTCTGATGGTCACCACCACACTAACCCTCAGTCTGATGGTCCCCACCACACTAACCCTCAGTCTGATGGTCCCCACCACACTAACCCTGCAGTCTGATGGTCCCCACCACCTAGCCCTGCAGTCTGATGGTCCCCACCACACTAACCCTGCAGTCTGATGGTCCCCACCACACTAACCCTGCAGTCTGTGGTAATATTCAGATGGTCCCCACCACACTAACCCTGCAGTCTGATGGTCCCCACCACACTAACCCTGCAGTTTGATGGTCCCCACCACACTAACCCTGCAGTTTGATGGTCCCCACCACACTAACCCTGCAGTCTGATGGTCCCCACCACACTAACCCTGCAGTCTGATGGTCCCCACCACACTAACCCTGCAGTCTGATGGTCTCCGCCACACTAGCCCTGCAGTCTGATGGTCCCCACCACACTAGCCCTGCAGTCTGATGGTCCCCACCACACTAACCCTGCAGTCTGATGGTCCCCACCACACTAACCCTGCAGTCTGATGGTCCCCACCACACTAACCTTGCAGTCTGATGGTCCCCACCACACTAACCCTCAGTCTGATGGTCCCCACCACACTAACCCTCAGTCTGATGGTCCCACCACACTAACCTGCAGTCTGATGGTCCCCCACCACACTAGCCCTGCAGTCTGATGGTCCCCACCCACACTAACCCTGCAGTCTGATGGTCCCCACCACACTAACCCTGCAGTCTGATGGTCCCCACCACACTAACCCTGCAGTCTGATGGTCCCACCACACTAACCTTGCAGTCTGATGGTCCCCCACCACACTAACCCTGCAGTCTGCTTTCACCCTTTGTGATTAGATGATTATTATAATATTACTGCATCCTGCCTGTCCAGACCAGTACCAGAGGAGATGTACAGATTTTAACAGGGCCAAATGGAGAGAAGACAGAGAAATGAGAGAGGAGAGGGGCAGATTTTAACAGGGCCAAATGGAGAGAAGACAGAGAAATGAGAGAGGAGAGGGGCAGATTTTAACAGGGCCAAACAGAGAGAAGACAGAGAAAATGAGAGAGGAGAGGGGCAGTAAAACAACACAACTTTAACCACTTTAGTTCCGTGAGGACTCAGGAATGCAGTGAGCCTTGAAGCAGATAACTTTCTAAACAGACAGAGACAAGGCCGAGGGGAAGTGGAGAGGGGGAGGACGGGTGAGGAGAGGTAGGGGTTTAGGCCAAGGCCCTCTCGTGACCTCGGATGCCGATCGCTCCGTGAGGTTGAGGTGGCCCATTAGCGAGAGCAACGAAGGAGCAGACAAAGCAAGGTCATACTATCTAGGCTGCCCTGGCAGATCCATCTCATCCAAACCACCACAACAACATGTTGCTGCTGTGGTTTACAGTTGAATCAGAGGCAATATTACGACAGCAACAACTTATTTATTTAACCTTTATTTACAAGTTGAGAACACATTCTACCTGGGGAGAGGAGGGGGATGAATTGACCAATTGGAAGCTGGGGATGATTAGGTCACTTATAGTTTGAGAGCCAGATTGAGAATTTAGCCAGGATACCGGGGTTAACACCCCTACTATTACAATAAGTGCCATGGGATCTTTAGTCAAGACACCCGTTCTAACATCCCATCCGAAAGATAGCAACCCTACACAGGGCAATGTCCCCAATCACTGCCCTGGGGCAGTGGGAAAGAGTGCATCCTACTGGCCCTCCAACACCACTTCCAGCAGCATCTGGTCTCTCATCCAGGGACTGACCAGGACCAACCCTGGTTAGCTTCAGAAGCAAGCAGTGGTATGCAGGGTGGTATGCTGCTGCCTAACAGTGGGATGCAGGGTGGTATGCTGCTGCCTAACACAGTGGGATGCAGGGTGGTATGCTGCTGCCTAACATAGTGGGATTGCAGGGTGGTATGCTGCTGCCTAACATAGTGGGATGCAGGGTGGTATGCTGCTGCCTAACACAGTGGGATGCAGGGTGGTATGCTGCTGCCTAACATAGTGGGATGCAGGGTGGTATGCTGCTGCCTAACATAGTGGGATGCAGGGTGGTATGCTGCTGCCTAACATAGTGGGATGCAGGGTGGTATGCTGCTGCCTAACATAGTGGATGCAGGGTGGTATGCTGCTGCCTAACATAGTGGGATGCAGGGTGGTATGCTGCTGCCTAACAGTGGGATGCAGGGTGGTATGCTGCTGCCTAACATAGTGGGATGCAGGGTGGTATGCTGCTGCCTAACATAGTGGGATGCAGGGTGGTATGCTGCTGCCTAACAGTGGGATGCAGGGTGGTATGCTGCTGCCTAACAGTGGGATGCAGGGTGGTATGCTGCTGCCTAACAGTGGGATGCAGGGTGGTATGCTGCTGCCTAACAGTGGGATGCAGGGTGGTATGCTGCTGCCTAACAGTGGGATGCAGGGTGGTATGCTGCTGCCTAACATAGTGGGATGCAGGGTGGTATGCTGCTGCCTAACATAGTGGGATGCAGGGTGGTATGCTGCTGCCTAACAGTGGGATGCAGGGTGGTATGCCTGCTGCCTAACATAGTGGGATGCAGGGTGGTATGCTGCTGCCTAACATAGTGGGATGCAGGGTGGTATGCTGCTGCCTAACAGTGGGATGCAGGTTGGTATGCTGCTGCCTAACATAGTGGGATGCAGGGTGGTATGCTGCTGCCTAACATAGTGGGATGCAGGGTGGTATGCTGCTGCCTAACATAGTGGGATGCAGGGTGGTATGCTGCTGCCTAACCAGTGGGATGCAGGGTGGTATGCTGCTGCCTAACATAGTGGGATGCAGGTGGTATGCTGCTGCCTAACATAGTGGGATGCAGGGTGGTATGCTGCTGCCTAACATAGTGGGATGCAGGGTGGTATGCTGCTGCCTAAACATAGTGGGATGCAGGGTGGTATGCTGCTGCCTAACATAGTGGGATGCAGGGTGGTATGCTGCTGCCTAACATAGTGGGATGCAGGGTGGTATGCTGCTGCCTAACATAGTGGGATGCAGGGTGTATGCTGCTGCCTAACAGTGGGATGCAGGGTGGTATGCTGCTGCCTAACATAGTGGGATGCAGGGTGGTATGCTGCTGCCTAACAGTGGGATGCAGGGTGGTATGCTGCTGCCTAACATAGTGGGATGCAGGGTGGGTATGCTGCTGCCTAACATAGTGGGATGGCAGGGTGGTATGCTGCTGCCTAACATAGTGGGATGCAGGGTGGTATGCTGCTGCCTAACATAGTGGGATGCAGGGTGGTATGCTGCTGCCTAACATAGTGGGATGCAGGGTGGTATGCTGCTGCCTAACATAGTGGGATGCAGGGTGGTATGCTGCTGCCTAACATAGTGGGATGCAGGGTGGTATGCTGCTGCCTAACATAGTGGGATGCAGGGTGGTATGCTGCTGCCTAACATAGTGGGATGCAGGGTGGTATGCTGCTGCCTAACATAGTGGGATGCAGGGTGGTATGCTGCTGCCTAACAGTGGGATGCAGGGTGGTATGCTGCTGCCTAACAGTGGGATGCAGGGTGGTATGCTGCTGCCTAACATAGTGGGATGCAGGGTGGTATGCTGCTCCTAACATAGTGGGATGCAGGGTGGTATGCTGCTGCCTAACAGTGGGATGCAGGGTGGTATGCTGCTGCCTAAACAGTGGGATGCAGGGTGGTATGCTGCTGCCTAACAGTGGGATGCAGGGTGGTATGCTGCTGCCTAACATAGTGGGATGCAGGGTGGTATGCTGCTGCCTAACATAGTGGATGCAGGGTGGTATGCTGCTGCCTAACATAGTGGGATGCAGGGTGGTATGCTGCTGCCTAACATAGTGGGATGCAGGGTGGTATGCTGCTGCCTAACATAGTGGGATGCAGGGTGGTATGCTGCTGCCTAACATAGTGGGATGCAGGGTGGTATGCTGCTGCCTACATAGTGGGATGCAGGGTGGTATGCTGCTGCCTAACATAGTGGGATGCAGGGTGGTATGCTGCTGCCTAACATAGTGGGATGCAGGGTGGTATGCTGCTTGCCTAACATAGTGGGATGCAGGGTGGTATGCTGCTGCCTAACAGTGGGATGCAGGGTGGTATGCTGCTGCCTAACATAGTGGGATGCAGGGTGGTATGCTGCTGCCTAACATAGTGGGATGCAGGGTGGTATGCTGCTGCCTAACATAGTGGGATGCAGGGTGGTATGCTGCTGCCTAACATAGTGGGATGCAGGGTGGTATGCTGCTGCCTAACATAGTGGGATGCAGGGTGGTATGCTGCTGCCTAACAGTGGGATGCAGGGTGGTATGCTGCTGCCTAACATAGTGGGATGCAGGGTGGTATGCTGCTGCCTAACATAGTGGATGCAGGGTGGTATGCTGCTGCCTAACATAGTGGGATGCAGGGGTGGTATGCTGCTGCCTAACATAGTGGGATGCAGGGTGGTATGCTGCTGCCTAAATGTAAAATGCAGATGTATTAAACGCCTGACAGGATCTTTTAATGTGCATGATTGAGACATTGTTAATGAAACTCTCAGACAACAGCAGAGGACAGTGTTTTCTATGTAGGTGAACCCTATACCAACCCTATAGCTCCATATTGTGATAGAATAGCCATGCAGAGACAGTTGTAATACAGACTGAAAGGCAGAGTTCTCCAACGTTATCCATTTACAATTAGAGAGTTGAGCAAGGGTTCAGGGCTCGTTGTCAAGGACAACCTACGCAGAGGAACCTCTCCTAGCATTCCCCTACACACACCACTCAATACGCTACCTGATTACCATGGCAACGCTCAACGCCACATCGACAGAGAGAGAGTGAAAGAGGAAATTCCTCAAAACAAACCATTAAAAGATGAAAAGGCAAAAGAACCAAGCAGATTAGCTGACAGAATGTAGAGGGGTGGGGAGCTGGTCCTGGTCCTCCTTTACAAAGCTGACAGAATGTAGAGGGGTGGGGAGCTGGTCCTCCTTTACAAAGCTGACAGAATGTAGAGGGGTGGGGAGCTGGTCCTCCTTTACAAAGCTGACAGAATGTAGAGCGGTGGGGATCTGGTCCTCCTTTACAAAGCTGACAGAATGTAGAGGGGTGGGGATCTGGTCCTCCTTTACAAAGCTGACAGAATGTAGAGGGGTGGGGAGCTGGTCCTGATCCTCCTTTACAAAGCTGACAGATTGTAGAGGGGTGGGGAGCTTGTCCTCCTTTACAAAGCTGACAGAATGTAGAGGGGTGGGGAGCTGGTCCTCCTTTACAAAGCTGACAGAATGTAGAGGGGTGGGAGAGCTGGTCCTGGTCCTCCTTTACAAAGCTGACAGAATGTAGAGGGGTGGGGAGCTGGTACTCCTTTACAAAGCTGACAGAATGTAGAGGGGTGGGGAGCTGGTCCTCCTTTACAAAGCTGACAGAATGTAGAGGGGTGGGGATCTGGTCCTCCTTTACAAAGCTGACAGAATGTAGAGGGGTGGGGAGCTGGTCCTGATCCTCCTTTAGGGGTGGGGACAGGAACTAATGGGGCAACAGGAACTAATGGGGATCCATAATAAACCCCAGGAAGAGTAGCTGCTGCCTTGCAGGAACTAATGGGGATCCATAATAAACCCCAGGAAGAGTAGCTGCTGCCTTGACAACAGGAACTAATGGGGATCCATAATAAAACCCAGGAAGAGTAGCTGCTGCCTTGGACAACAGGAACTAATGGGGATCCATAATAAACCCCAGGAAGAGGAGGAAGAGGAGGAGGAGGGTGGGTCAAGGTGGTGGTGTTAGTAGTAGCGGTATTAGTTGTAGTAGTAGTAGTAGTAGTAGTAGTAGTAGTAGTAGTAGTGGTAGCTGGGGGAACGAGGATGAGGATGAATGAGGATGAGGATGAATGAGGATCCATAATAATGTGGTAACATACTCGTCCATCAGATCCTCTCCATTGATGTAGCGGAGGCTCTTGAGGAAGGACAGGGAGCCCAGCGTCTGAGAGTGTCTGATTCTCACGTAGCCAGTCACTGTCTGGATCAATCCCATGAAACTCTCCAGCTCAGACACTATGTTCTCTAGAGGAGGGGAAGAGACAGGAGTTAGGTTAGGATCGTTGCCTCTCACTGTTCCCTACTATAAGGTAGTGATATATAACTGTACAATACTATAACAGGTAGTGATAATATAACTGTACTATAACAGGTAGTGATATATAAACCGTACTATAACAGGTAGTGATATATAATATACCCTACTATAACAGGTAGTGATATAAACTGTACTATAACAGGTAGTGATATATAACTGTACTATAACAGGTAGTGATATATATAACTGTACTATAACAGGTAGTGATATATATAACTGTACTATAACAGGTAGTGATATATAACTGTACTATAACAGGTAGTGATATATAACTGTACTATAACAGGTAGTGATATATATAACGTACTATAACAGGGTAGTGATATATATAACTGTACTATAACAGGTAGTGATATATATAACTATACTATAACAGGTAGTGATATATATAACCTGTACTATAACAGGTAGTGATATATAACTGTACTATAACAGGTAGTGATATATATAACTGTACTGATAACAGGTAGTGATATATAACTGTACTATAACAGGTACTTACGTCCTCTACGGATGTTGATTTGTAGGTTGCCCTTGACGACGGTACATCCCTTCAGAGACTGGGCCGCGTCACGGAGTCAATGACCTTCTCATCACAGATCTTATCACATAGCCCGTCACACGCACTGCAGAACATACTGGAGATGGGGGAGAGTGGGACAGAGACAGTCAGACAGACATAAAACATACCAAGGTATACTCAACTACTGAGTTACAGTTCATAAGGAAATCAGTGTAATAAATTCATTAGGTCCTAATCTATGGATTTCACAGGACTGGGAATACAGATATGCATCTGTTGGTCAAAGAGAACAGTTTAAAACAGATAGGGGTGTGGATCAGAAAACCAGTCAGTATCTGGTGTGACCACCGCTTGCCTCGTGCAGCGCGACACATCTCCTTCACATAGAATTGATCAGGCTTTTTTTTTTAATTATTTCACCTTTATTTAACCAGGTAAGCTGGTTGAGAACACCTTTATTTAACCAGGTAAGCTGGTTGAGAACACCTTTATTTAACCAGGTAGGCTAGTTGAGAACACCTTTATTTAACCAGGTAAGCTAGTTGAGAACACCTTTATTTAACCAGGTAGGCTGGTTGAGAACACCTTTATTTAACCAGGTAAGCTAGTTGAGAACAAGTTCTCATTTACAACTGCGACCTGGTCAAGATAAAGCAAAGCAGTCCGATACAAACAACAACACAGAGTTACACATGGAATAAACAAAACATACAGTCAATAATACAGTCGAACAAAAGAAAACAAAAGTCTATATACAGTGACTACAAATGAGGTAAGTTAAGGAAATAAATAGGCCATGGTGGCGAAGTAATTACAATATAGCAATTAAACACTGGAATGGTAGATCGGCAGAAGATGAATGTGCAGGTAGAGATACTGGAGTGCAAAGGAGCAAAATAAATAAATAGATAAATACCAGTATGGGGATGAGGTAGGTAGACAGATGGGCTGTTTACAGATGGGCTATGAACAGGTGCATTGATCTGTAAGCTGCTCTGACAGCTGGTGCTTAAAGCTAGTGAGGGAGATGTGAGTCTCCAGCTTCAGAGATTTTTGCAATTCGTTCCAGTCATTGGCAGCAGAGAACTGGAAGGAAAGACGACCAAAGGAGGAATTGGCTTTGGGGGTGACCAGTGAGATATACCTGCTGGAGCGCGTGCTACAAGTGGAGGGTGACCAGTGAGCTGAGATAAGGCGGGGCTTTACCTAGCAGAGACTTATAGATGACCTGTAGCCAGTGAGTTTGGCGACGAGTATGAAGCGAAGGCCAACCAACGAGAGCGTACAGGTCGCAGTGGTGGGTAGTGTATGGGGCTTTGGTGACAAAACGGATGGCACTGTGATAGACTGCATCCAGTTTATTGAGTAGAGTGTTGGAGGCTATTTTATAGATGACATCACCGAAGTCGAGGATCGGTAGCATGGTCAGTTTCACGAGGGTATGTTTGGCAGCATGAGTTGATCAGGATCTCGTCATGGTATCTCTGCGCATTCAATTTACCCATACCATAACCCCACCGCCACTATGGGGCACTATACTCCGACGAATACTCCGTCCGCTGTGCCTTCAACCGGCCTCCGTCTGAGCAGACCCCCCCTACCACCCCCGGGCTACTAACTTTAAACGCTGTGTCGCCCACGTGCTAGCGTAGTGGCGGCTTCCCTGTTCCATCTACTGCTGCCCCCTGGACACTATGATCACTTGGCTACATAGCTGATGCCTGCTGGATTGTCCATTAATCACGGTACTCCATTCTGTTTATTTATGTTTTGTCTGTCGGTCCCAGGCGCGAACTCAGGCTCTGTGTGTAGTTAATCCGACCCTCTCTGCCTAGTCGTCGCCATTTTACCTGCTGTTGTTGTGCTAGCTGATTAGCTGTTGTTGTCTCACCTGTTGTTTTAGCTAGCTCTCCCAATCAACACCTGCGATTACTGTATGCCTCGCTGTATGTCTCTCTCAAATGTCAACATGCCTTGTATACTGTTGTTCAGGTTAGTTATCATTGTTTTAGTTTACAATGGAGCCCCTAGTTCCACTCTTCATACCTCTGATACCTCCTTTGTCCCACCTCCCACACATGCGGTGACCTCACCCATTACAACCAGCATGTCCAGAGATACAACCTCTCTCATCATCACCCAGTGCCTGGGCTTACCTCCGCACCCCACCATACCCCTGTCTGCACATTAAGCCCTGAATATATTCTACCACGCCCAGAATCTGCTCCTTCAATTCTTTGTCCCTAACGCTCTAGGCGACCAGTTTTGATAGCCTTTAGCCGCACCCTCATACTACTCCTCCTCTGTTCCGCGGGTGATGTGGAGGTAAACCCAGGCCCTGCATGTCCCCAGGCACCCTCATTTGTTGACTTCTGTGATCGAAAAAGCCTTGGTTTCATGCATGTCAATATCAGAAGCCTCCTCCCTAAGTTTGTTTTACTCACTGCTTTAGCACACTCTGCTAACCCTGATGTGCTTGCTGTGTCTGAATCCTGGCTCGGGAAGGCCACCAAAATTTGAGATTTCCATACCCAACTATAACACTTTCCGTCAAGATAGAACTGCCAAAGGGGGAGGAGTTGCAGTCTACTGCAGAGATTGACATTACTTTGCAGGCTTACTTTCCAGGTCTATACCCAAACAGATCGAACTTCGAATTAAAAAAATTAATCTCTCCAGAAATACGTCTCTCACTGTTGCCGCCTGCTCCAGAACCCCCTCAGCTCCCAGCTGTGCCCTGGACACCATTTGTGAATTGATCGCCCCCCATCTAGCTTCAGAGTTTGTTCTGTTAGGTGACCTAAACTGGGATATGCTTAACACCCCGGCAGTCCTACAATCTAAGCTAGATGCCCTCAATCTCACACAAATCATCAAGGAACCCACCAGGTACAACCCTAAATCTGTAAACATGGGTACCCTCATAGACATTATCCTGACCAACTTGCCCTCCAAATACACCTCCGCTGTCTACAATCAGGATCTCAACGATCACTGCCTCATTGCCTGTATCCGCTACGGGTCCGCGGTCAAACAACCACCCCTCATCACTGTCAAACGCTCCCTAAAACACTTCTGCGAGCAGCCTTTAATCGACCTGGCCCGGGTATCCTGGAAGGATATTGACCTCATCCCGTCAGATGAGGATACCTGGTCATTCTTTAAAAGTAACTTCCTCACCATCTTAGATAAGCATGCTCGTTCAAAAATGCAGAACTAAGAACAGATACAGCCTTGGTTCACTCCAGACCTGACTGCCCTCACCCAGCACAAAACATCCTGTGGCGGACTGCAATAGCATCGAATAGGCCCGCAATATGCAACTGTTCAGGGAAGTCAGGAACCAATAGACGCAGTCAGTCAGGAAAGCAAAGGCCAGCTTTTTCAGCAGAAATTTGCATCCTGTAGCTCCAACTCCAAAAAGTTCTGGGACACTGTATAGTCCATGGAGAACAAGTGCACCTCCTTCCAGCTGCCCACTGCAGGTAACACGGTCACCACCGATAAATCCATGATAATCGAAAACTTCAACAAGCATTTCTCAACGGCTGGCCATGCCTTCTTCCTGGCTACTCCAACCTCGGCAACAGCTTCCGACCCATACAAATCAGCTGGGCTTGACAATCTGGACCCTCTATTTCTGAAACTATCCGCTGCCATTGTCGCAACCCCTATTACCAGCCTATTCAACTTCTCTTTCGTATCGTCTGAGATCCCCAAGGATTGGAAAGCTGCCGCGGTCATCCCCCTCTTCAAAGGGGGAGACACCCTGGACCCAAACGTTACAGACCTATATCCATCCTGCCCTGCCTATCTAAGGTCTTCGAAAGCCAGATCAACAAACAGATCACGGACCATCTCGAATCCCAACATTCACAAGGCCGCAGGGCCAGACAGATTACCAGGACGTGTACTCCGAGCATGCGTTGACCAACTGGCAAGTGTCTTCACGGACATTTTCAACCTCTCCCTGTCGGAGTCTGCAATACCAACATGTTTCAAGCAGACTACCATAGTCCCTGTGCCCAAGAACACCAAGGTAACCTGCATCAATGACTACCAACCCTTAGCACTCATGTCTGTAGCCATAAAGAGCTTTCAAAGGCTGGTCATGGCTCACATCAACACAATTGTCCCAGAAACCCTAGACACACACCAATTTGCATACCACCCCAACAGATCCACAGATGATGCAATCTCGATTGCACTCCACACTGCCTTTCCCACCTGGGCAAAAGGAACACCTACGTGAGAATGATATTCATTGACCACAGCTCAGCGTTCAACACCATAGTGCCCTCAAAGCACATCACTAAGCTAAGGACCCTGCGACTAAACACCCTCCCTCTGCAACTGGATCTAAAAAAAAATGGAGGTGGTGAGGGTCGCACCCAGGTGGTAAGGTAGGTAACAACACATCCGCCATGCTGATCCTCAACACTGGGGCCCTTCAGGGGTGCGTGCTCAGCCCCTCCTGTACTCCCTGTTCACCCATGATTGAGTGGCCAGGCACGACTCCAACAGCATCATTAAGTT